>NW_009619306.1:17181-43605 GCF_000690535.1 Cariama cristata | reverse complement strand
CAAGGTCCCTCTGGATGGCATCCCTTCCCACAAGCGTGTCAACCCCATCGCCCAGCTTGGTGTCGTTGGAAAACTTGCTGAGGGTGCACTCAGTCCCACTGTCCATGTTACTGACAAAAATGTTAAACAGCGCTGGTCACAATACCGACCCCTGAGGAACACCACTCGTCACTGGTCTCCACTTGGACATCGAGCTGTTGACCGCAACCCTTTGCAAGCACCCATCTAATTCCTTATCCACCGAGTGGTCTGTCCATCAAATCCAAGTCTCTCCAATTTAGAGACAAGGATGTCTTATGGGACAGTGTCAAATGCTTTGCACAAGTCCAGGTAGGTGACATCAGTTGCTCTTCCCTTATCCACCAACGCTGTAACCTTGTCATAGAAGTTCACCAAATTTGTCAGGCACTATGTGCCCATAGTGAAGCCATGTTGGCTGTCACCAGTCACCTCTTTATTTTCCATGTGCCTTAGCATAGTTTCCAGGAGGATCTGCTCCATGATCTTGCTGGGCACAGAGGTGAGACTCACCGGCCTGTACTTCTCCAGGTCTTCCTCTTTTCCTTTTTTAAAAATGGGAGTTATATTTCCCTTTTTCCAGTCAGTGGGAACTTCACCAGGCTGCCATGACTTCTCAAATATGATGGACAGTGGCTTAGCCACTTCATCTGCCAGTTCCTGCAGGACTCGCGGATGCATCTCATCAGGTTCCATGGACTTGTGCACCTTCAGGTTCCTTAGATGGCTTTGACCCTGATCTTCTCCTACAGTGGGTGGTTCTTCATTCTCCCAGTCCTTGCCTTTGCTTAGCACTTGTCGGCGAATACTGAGGCAAAAAAGTTGTTGAGTACCTCAACCTTGTCCGTGTCCCAGGTAACCAGGTCTCCCATTTCCTTTCGGAGAGGGCCCACATTTTCCCTAGTCTTCCTTTTATCACCAACGTACCTATAGAAGCTTTTCTTGTTGCCCTTGATGTCCCTGGCCAGATTTAACTCTATCAGGGCTTCAGCTTTCCTAACCTGCTCCTTGGCTGATTGAACAATTTCTCTGTATTCCTCTCAGGCTAACTGTCCTTGCTTCCACACTCTGGAGGCTTCTTTTATGTGTTTAAGTTTTTGCAGGAGCACCTTGTTCATCCATGTAGGCCTCCTGGTGCTTCTGCCTGACTTCCTCTTTGTTGGGATGCATCGCTCCTGAGCTTGGAAGAGGTGATCCTCGAATATTAACCAGCTTTCTTGGACCCCTCTTCCCTCCAGGGCTTTATCCCATGGTACTCTACCAAGCAACTCCCTGAAGAGGCCAAAGTCTGCTCTCCTGAAGTCCAGGGCAGCGAGCTTCCTGCGCGCCCTCTTCACTGCCCTAAGGACCTTGAACTCCACCATTTCATGGTTACTGCAACCAAGGCTGCCCTTAGGCTTCACATTCCCCACCATCCCCTCCTTGTTGGTGAGAACAAGGTCCAGCATAGCACCTTTCCTCACTGGCTGCTCTGTCACTTGGAGACGGAATTTATCATCAATGCATTCCAGGAACTTCCTGGATTGCTTATGCCCTGCTCTGTTGTCCCTCCAACAGACATTGGGGTGGCTGGAGTCCCCCATGAGGACCAGGGCTTGTGAACATGAGGCTGCTCCTATCTGTCTATAGATGGTCCCATCCGCTCAGTCTTCCTGATTGGGTGGCCTGTAGCAGACTCCCACTATAATGTCACCTGTCCCTGCCCTCCCTTTAATCCCGACCCATAAGCTCTTGGTCAGCTCCTCATCCATCCCCAGGTGGAGCTCCATGCACTCCAGGTGGTCATTGACACAGAGGGCAACACCTCCTTCTCATCTCCCTGTCTGTCCTTCCCAAAAAGCCTGTATCCTTCCATTCCAACACTTTCGTTGTAGAAGTCATCTCACCACGTCTCTGTGATCACAGAATCACAGAATCAATTTGGTTGGAAGAGACCTCTGGGATCATCGAGTCCAACCTTTGCCCTAACACCACCATGTCAACTAGTCCATGGCATTAAGTGTCACATCCAGTCTTTTCTTAAACACCTCCAGGGATGGTGACTCCACCACCTCCCTGGGCAGCCCATTCCAATGCCTAACCACCCTTTCTGTGAAGAAATGCCTCCTAATTTCTAGCCTGAACTTCCCCTGGTGCAGTTTTAGACTATGCCGTCTTGTCCTGTCACTGGTTGCCTGGGAAAAGAGGCCAACGCCCACTTCGCTACAAGTTGTGGAGAGCAATAAGGTCTCCCCTCAACCTTGTCTTTTCCAGGCTAAATAACCCCAGCTCCCTCAGCCACTCCCCATAAGACTTACCCTCAAGACCCTTCACCAGCTTTGTTGCTCTTCTCTGGACTCGCTCCAGCACCTCCATGTCTTTCTTGAAGTGCGGAGTCCACCTATCTAAGCTGTGAGCAGTCAATTTATTTAGGAGGATGCTGTGGGAGACTGTGTCGAAGGGCTTACTAATGATGGGATAGTGATGCCAATAAGGTCATAGCCCTGCAGATTGCACGTCTCCAGCTCCTCTTGTTTATTCCCCACACTACGAGCGTTTGCCTAGAGGCATTTAAGTTGGGCCTCTGATAAAGGTGACTTACTGGCTGGAGTGGCTGGGATTCCTTTGTGCTGCTCTTCAGGTGCTCTCCTGCCGACCTGTGATCCTTCTCCAGGCTCTGGGCATCTACTGCTGGCAGAGGTGATGCAATGTGAGAGGCTGCAGAGTTCTCTGAGGACAAGTTAAATGTGTGCATTAAAAATAGCCCAAAAGCCAGAATGTGACACTAAAAAAAATATGGGAAACTGGTCAAGTTCACTGATTTCTTGTGCAAACTAGGGCAAGTAACTCTGTGGCAGATCTAAAAGAAAAAATAACAAGAGAAGAAAAAAAGAAACCACCTACAGGTTCCATGTTGGAGCGTACTTTTTGGCACTCCAAATGTGTAATCCGCACCTCACCCTGCCTCACCCTGCTTGACGGCCCATTTTTTTTATAATTCTTCTATAAAACACTCCCTTCATCCTTCACAGCAGTGCTGCAGGGACACCTTAGTGACTGTGAAACACTAAATGCACGATCTGATTCATGGAAGTATGAAGCATGCATGCAATGGTTGCCATCACGCCTTTCAACACAATATTACTATATTGAATCAAAAGACTGATTACTGACACCTGATCTCTACAATTACAAAATCTCTGCTATAGCTAACAGTACTTGCCTCAGCCCACAGGTTTTCCCTGAATTATATTCCTTTGTTCTAGTGGTAACATTTTCTAGGCTTATCAATAGTTCTTCCTCCTCCCTGTATATTCAGCCCTGACTTATTTATCAGCAACATCTATATGTTTGTTCTATCCATTTTGGATTTTCCTGCTTTTCGAGTCTACTCTTAATGTAAGCTATTCCCTGACCACCTAAAAAGTTTAAGTTACTCATAGCTTTCCAAGACATCATTGCAAAAATTCAGTCACAGCTTTTAATAACAATGGTCACTATTGGTAGTCAAAACTCAGTAATTACACTAACTAATGTAAATAAGTCTTTCTACGCCTTTCTTATTCTCCCTGGGTGAGTTGCTTGCTAAGAGCATGAGTCTGTTCTTATTGCTGGTGCTGAGGTATGGGATTTGGCTGTTGTTTTATCCTATGTCTAGTAATCTAGTCCTTAAAATCATTTTGATAGGCTGATATTCCTCTAGAGTCAGCAATGCCTTGCAACAGAAGTTTCCAAATCCTGCTCTACACTGCAGGGTATTGTGCAGAGGCCTGTACTTTAAGCTGTGCAAGCTAAGATAAATTTGCCTTAGTCAATTAAATTAACCAATCAGCAAAAGTTTTAAGAAAAAATACTGAAAGCTTGAAAGTTTGGAACAGAAGGATCTACTGATGCTAAGAGCAAACAATTTTTTAACCATCAGCAAGGGTTCATCGAGAAGAAAATTATATCCAACCAATCTCATTTCCTCTACCATAAGCTAAAAGGCTTGTGAATTAAAAATAGAAGTCATAAATCTTGCCTTTCATTATGTTTCTGACATTGGCTGATGTGATCTTTCTGTAAGTAAACCAGGCAAACCAGGTCAGGATCAAATACTGTTGCGTGGGAGCAAAATTGGAGAACCATACCAGAAAAGTGCTCAGCTGTTTACTATGAAAACACAGGTGTAGATTAAGCCCTTGTCTTTGTGCAAATCAGCATTTTCAGCAACTAGGATATTGAACTAGGAAGCAACCCTATTGAATTCTAGGCACTGAGCTAAAGGTAGAGGCAGTGGCACTGGTGAACACCATGAAGACTTAAAATTGTGTTCAGAAAGTGAGCTTTTTTCTTTTTAAGCAGATTTTGTTCAATAAGAAGAAGGTACTACATGCAGACAATGTCACCCAGTGCTTAGACAGATACCTAAATTTTTGGCTGGTACTTCTGTAGAAGAGGATCTGGGGGTCATAGTGGATCTGAAGCTAGCAGGAGTTAACCTGCTGCTGTTGCTAGAAAAGCAAACACTGTACTAGAATATATAAACAGAGGCATAACCTACAGGGCTCATACAGTAAATGTTTCACTCCAGTCAGCATTTGCAAAACCTCAGCCGAGCCACTGTATCCAGTTTTGGGCAAGGCACTTCCCGCAAGGTGGGGAGAAGCTGGAAGGAGTCCAGAAGGGAGCAGTGACAATAGCCAGAGGTCTAGAAAATGCACTCAATGAGGACAGACTGCAAGAAATAGGACTGTTTAACATGAGGGGAACATGACAACACTCCTGAGGTATACAAAAGGCAGCTGCAAAGGGACAGGGGAAAAATCTTGTGTCCTGGTCCATGAGAACTGGGGCAGAGAACAAAAAAGCCTAAATCCTGGTGGGGGCTTTAGGTTTAATGTTAGAAAGCAGGTTAGGTTTAATATTCTAACAGCTTGGTCACTGCTGCAGGACACCTTGGAAAATCTCAGATACGCTCAAGAAAAATTGCACAAATTTCTTCCAGCAGTATCACAGCCATGCAGGTAGTTCCTACTGCTGCAGAAGGCTGAACCTCTCAGGGCACCTTTCCAGACTGGTAATCACCAACAACCATTTTTGTTTCATGTATAGCAGATCAGCTAAAAAAAAAAAAAAAAAAAAAGGAACAACATGTGAAAGATAGGTGGAAGATTTTAGACTCTAGTGGTAAATAAACTAAGGGAGGGATGAGGTTGCTCAGGCGCCCATGCCTCCATTCCACTTTGCGGTAGTTTAAAAAATACTTAAGAGAGTAACATAGAATATGTTACAGAGCCACATAGACTGACTGAAGAATTAATGAGCTAAAACTTTTGATTTTACTATATCTTGGTTCTAGCTGCTCTGGTTCCTGGGATCTTCATGTTTACCTCAACACCACTGCACCTTCCTGGTCTCAGTGGCCAGAAAAGCAGGATGTTGGTCAGCTCACCTAAGAATACCATCCAGAAAGGGGAGCATGGTCTGCATATCTTTCTTCCACATGCACTTTTGCATCCTTTGCTTGGGCATCCCAGCCCTGACAGGGTGAGGAACCAGCTAGCCCCAGTCAGCAAGTCACAACTTCCATGCTCGCTCTGGGCAGAAGAAATATCACAGCTTGGGCTCAGCAGGACAGCAGCAAATGCCTGCACTGGTGCAGCAGCTCCATGCCTGATGCAAGCTGGCAAATGCCTGCCAGAGGTGCTTGGCAGGGAGGGCACATGCTGGACACAACGTGAGTATGGCCAAGGGGGAGATCTGCAAGGCTGCTCTGGAGGTGGTGGTGATGCTTGTCTGGACCCTGGCAGCAACATCCTGCCCCCTTGAAGGTGCCCCCTCCAAGCCCAGCTCCCCCTTGCCTCTCACTGTCAGCTAAAAACAGGTCTTTTGCAGACTGGCTGGTGACCACAACAGCAGCTACAAGTGGTGCTGTGGGCTGCTGCACAGGGCCTGGCTGGACTCAGTGGGACTGGGACTCCTGAGGTCATGGGCTGAGCTGGATTTCTCTAGCATCAACCTCACTCATGTGTTGGCAATGGGTAGAAAACCTGCGGGTCTTGTCCCCTCTTATGTATGTGTACTTACTTTACTGTTGCTGCCCAGCAATAAATGCAAGATCCCCGAGAATAGCCGCCTAACATATCTGAACTGAGTTTTTACTTCAAATGGGAAATTTTAGTCATTTTTTAATAATATCTGAAAGAACAAGATTTGATAGGTGGGTTTTTTCCTTACAGCAATCTCTCTCTACCTAAATGGAAAATAAATAACAGGAATGCAATACCACGCTAATAAACCAAAAGCTTCAATGCTTTATATTTCAAATGTTTTTATCCTTTTCTTTCTCTTTCTGTACCTTATTTAAAACATCTAATGTATTTTTGCACTGGTTTCCATGGGTATGAGCAAACTAGCATGTAAAACTCTGAACTGTAACTGTTTGCTTGTCACACTCTGATGGGGCAGTGCTAAAACTAGTCCTTTCATGGCTGCCTGTAACCTAATAGCAGCACCAGAAGAAGCAGTCGCAGCCTGCATCCTCTGGCCCGCTGACCCTACAATCTAACTGAAGGTAAGTTGCACTAACTGTAGCAAATGTGAGGGGGAAGACAAACATTGAATGAAACACCACTGACATGATCAAACTTGCTACATTCAGTTTCTATTATTTCCACAACCTGCAGTATTTATGTTGTTTCAATGACGATTTTAATTTTTCACTTTTGCTCACTGCTTTAAGAAAACAACTAATTAAAAATAAGGAGGTTGGTTTCCTTTAGGACATCTACTCAGATATTAAGCCAGTTTTCCTCCTCACATCATCCAACTGATGCCCTGCCAAGAAGCACAGGCAGTTCTCCGCCTTCACCCTTCAGCCAGGACCAGCTGTTGTTTCCTCCACATGCCAGAGAGATGAGCATGGCCCAAACTGCAGCTCACGGTGCTGGGCTATGCATGGCCTCAGGTGCCGCCAGGGGTTACCTGCTCCAGGTCCCCTCTGCTCCACCCTGCCAGCCACCCCTACTCCCAGGGTTTACAGAGGTGCCCAGCAAAAGCCACGCTTCAATTTTTTTTCAATTACTTCTGCCTCATGAGACCATGCAAGAGCTCACAACAGGACACGGGTATGGGTTAGGTGCTTACGACCGCAGTGGATGGATCACCAGGTAGAACTGTCTATTGTCAGGCTGCTGAGGGGCCCCAAACACAGTTCCCAAAGACAACTTAGATGGCCTTACCAGCTGCCAAAATCCTGTGCCAGCCCAAGTTGTAAACACTGAAAGCAAGATGCATGCACTTTATGTATAAAAACTATTGCTTCAGTTGGAGCTGGAATCCTTATCTACTTGACTATTGCAAAAAACCTTCATTTTTCCAAATTCTAC
Organism: Cariama cristata; assembly: GCF_000690535.1. Classification (NCBI taxonomy): domain Eukaryota; kingdom Metazoa; phylum Chordata; class Aves; order Cariamiformes; family Cariamidae; genus Cariama; species Cariama cristata. The sequence goes on along the minus strand of NW_009619306.1, from coordinate 36,238 downwards.
CAGGTAGTACAGGCTACTATATGGACATAAACCACTTGATATGCTGGCTATAGCTGCATTCCCTTTGAAGAAGAGACATAGGAGCAGATCTGTATCTGCGTGCCTGCTTCTAACTCACAGAAGGTGACACTTACAGGCTAAGGACAGTTTCTCTGGACTCAGCTGGTAGCATTCAAGCTGCCCCGTGCTCTGTAAAGGCACACACAACCACCAGCATAATTGTCTGTCCAAAAGTAACTTTCATGTTAGCATTCAGATCACCCCTCAGAAGTATCTTTGTAATATCTGCATTCTACCCATGAACTCTGGCACATCAGCTACTTAATAGCATATTGTCAGGAGGATTATAGTAATTAATATACATTTAAAAGACAATAATTCATTATGCATTTCACTGAATATAATCTGTTTCTGGGAAGCATTCTTGCTTAATCCTGAAGACTGGTCCTCTGGTGTGTTTAAGGCATCGGTCAGTACCAAACAATGAATAGATGTGAAATTGTACATTCAGTCCTGAAATGAAATAAAAAATATTCTTTATTCTAGTAGAGAAAAAAAAAGGTTTTTGAGGGCTTTCCCCAAGGAAAATTTGACATGAAGAGTTACTTGTGTTTCCTATATTACATGAAAGCAGTTTATGTCAATTACTTGGCTTGCTTTGTTTTGTGAATTTTAAAGTGCTTGGAGTACTTTGTGTGGTTTTCCTCATTTTAGAGCCAACCCAGCTATTACTAAACTTCATTAAAGCAAGCTTTGTAAGCGTTCTTCTTCAGAGGTGAAGCCAAGAATTTAGGAAGGTTTACAGAGCTGACTTTCATGCAGATAAGAGGACCACCATCAAACAATGTCTCTTTAAATTTTAACTTCACTTTATGAGTTCAGTTACTTTTGCTATTTGAGATAAAAGGGAAGACCTAATGTGGCAGAAAAATTTTCTTTCTACCAGCCTGCTTTTTGCACAGATACCAAATGCATCTGCATCTAGTCACTCTGAGAGACGGTGCACTCAACAAATTAGGCCTCAGATCTGATTTAGTATCTATGCATCAACATCGAACTAAACTCACCGGCTTCTACTGCATTGTGAATGAATTGCTAAAAAGCAATTTATAACTATGAAGGGAATTCTCTAAATTCTCGTATGGGTCATCTTTATGAATGCTCCAATAGCTTTAAGGTATTTTATCCCAACAGTCTGGAATACAAAATAAGGTTATAGCAGAAACCTTCCATCCAGTATTTCCTTTGCAATATACAGTAGTCACTATATTGGTTCTTAGTACAGTTCTTTGAGTTAAATTTGAACTGATGGGACCTGAATGAATGTCTGACTGGTTTCCTTCACCTGCAGCTTTGATCACTTTATACAATGATGTAGCCAACACCTGTTTAGAATCCCTGAACTCCACACGTTTTCCTAGCAGTTGTACCCAAATTACAGCAAAGGACAAAACAAGTTTTATTTCCATGTCTACAGTTGAGAGATTATGTGACCCCCCCTTTCGTATAATGCTGGTGTGGTTACCGAGAATGACGTAAAGATTAAAAGAGTCTGCAACAGAGAAATTCAAAGGAGAAAATGAGCAAGGTATGGAGGAAGCAGAGCCATCTTGAATTTCCAACAGACTTTTCTTTAACTTTGGCATGCTGCTTTTCATAGGAATATAATTAGTCCGGTGTTACTAGGTATTTCAGATTAAACATGCAGTTGTGCAGCTAGATGTCAAAGGCAAAGTTCAATTATAATGAATGTTATTCGCTGCAGATTGGTTCCTACTCCCTAGTTTCCTTCGTGGGAGTAGAAGTCATTGTTTCTCTGAAAATCCTTTAAGAAATCAACTGGTTTCAGGGATACATCTGTGGCAACTGGTAAGTAAAAACAAGAGATGAAAGACAAGTAACTTCTGTTCTGGGATATTACATGAAATTGGTCCTTACAGATATTGTTCATACGGAATACTTATACTGCTAAAAGTAGCTAATAAATGCAAGCGTCTCTGAGTCAGCACTGTGAAAGTGGGGACTAAGCATAACTTCTGAAAGGGATAACACTGCTGATCTAGCTCACAGGAGCACTGCTGTGTTTTATGTTTACCTCATGCAAAGAAAATCCTGGATCCTAAAGGTCACCATTACACAGAGACCATCAGCAGCCCCTCAGGTTTTGACAGAGCATATCTGCATTATTGGTCAGGCAAAAAGACACTGAGAGCAAAACTGGGATGTTCTGAATGAAATAAAAGTCTGAAAGCTGGTGACTTCAGCTCACCTCAGAGGGCTTTTTCTCTTTAGTGTTCAGCCAGTAAATCACTTGTGTTTCACTGAGTCTCTTCTCTCCGTTTTCAGCCAGTTGACACTTTTCAGAACCATTTCAGTGAATATTTGTGAATTTATAAGCAAATGCATAATTTCTAACTAAAATGTCAATGCTGTTTAAAAAACCAAAGTGAAACTTCTGGTAAAGAAGTCATTAATTCTGAGATGTATGTAAAAGAAAAGCCCCAACATTTGTTTCCCAGCAGTGTCTTTTGTTGTTTTTGTTTTGTTTTGTTTTGTTTTGTTTTGTTTTGTTTTGCTTTTAATCTAAAACCAGTGCCACATTTGACCCTCTTCTGCAAATCATTTTAGATCTGTTGAGAACTCAGGAGGAATAGAAAAGACAGAAATCCGTCCAGTCCTGCAATGATCTGTTTCTCAAAACTTGCCTCTGGAGAGCTTCTGAACCAGGGCCATAACATATGGCATGTGTGACAATTTATCAGATTTTGTCATTCACAGGGCCTGGCCTACATACTTCACAAAACAATCATTTTCCCAGAAGCTGGTCTACACTAAAGTAATTTTATTTTTTTTTTTAACTGAGTATCTGTGCTACACATTGCCTTCATATTCATCCTCATCCGCATCTTCTCTGCATTACTGTTAGCAAGGACAATTTTAAGAGGACCAGGGAGACCACCTCCAGCTGAGTAGGGTATACGTGGTGATACTTTTCTAATAGATTGGAGATACAGGTTTACAATCTGCTAATGACATAATCTGGAGTTAATGTAGCAACCTTGGGCTTTTGTCCACGAACTTTAGGCAGTTTATTGACTGCCTTTCCAGATTGAGTTCAAAGAAAGGTAAAGGCTACTTTGGACTTCTACCGTGGGTAAACGTAATGACAACCCCAGAACTGCAGCACCATAATTCTATTGCACTGTGATGATGTAGGAGAGCAGTTAGTGTGTAAGTACAGAGTACCTTTTAAAAACCATAAAACAAACCATATCAAAAAGTTAATTTTTGCCAGAATACACAAAAGTACAAGTTCAGTACTTTTCTAATTATTATCTCTCAGTTTTCAGTCCAAATCACAGCACTTCTTAAGCTAAAATTTCAATCAATTTTGAGACATTTTACCAACACTCAAGAATATCACAGTATCCACACATCATTGTATGGACTGCTTCTCTTCCACCCACAAATCTTCTAATTCTACGCTGAACAAAAATAGAGCATGAGACAAACCCTAACCCTAAAAGAGAAAATGGAACAGAGATACCAGTACATACCCTAATACTTTTCTTTCTCATTCTAACTGCTTCTTTTTCTCTACAGCAGATACTTTCTCTGAATCAGATACTCCTCTAGCAATTCAATTAATTATAATGTACTGGTCTGGAACTGTACTCTTCTGTGCAATGTACAAACACGTGGGGCAGGAAGCAGCAAGCAAGGAACAAATCCAAAGCTCAGATAAGACAAGAATAAAAGCGCAGAGAAAGGGAGATATTTGTCTTCCATCAAATGTGCTAGTGGAAGAGTAAGCAGCGCTCTGTTCCCTTAACTTTGCTGGGACTTAACTATTTTGGGACAAAGTTCCCAAATCTTTGCTGTTTTGACGGTCTGAGATTTTTAAGAGTAGATCAAAGAAATTGGGGGAGGGAGTGGAGAGCACATTTGAAATTCTCATATTCATTCAAGTGAGTTGTTGCATCTGAGTTTGTTCTGACTCAGTGCAGTGGTATCAATCACTTCTTTGTGTGGGCAGGTTGGAATGGAACATGCACACACACACACGTGTGTGTACACACACACATGCACACACTCACAGTGCTCTGTAGAGTCCAGATTTACTTTATCCAGTGACATAGTAAAGACAATTTACACAGGCAAAATGTGCTAAATAGTAAACCAGAAAGTCTTCCTTATCTACCCAAGTTGCAGTTGCAGGGAACCTGCTGTGACTAAGTAGCAGTGGTGTCCTTAGTGGAGGAAGGCAAGAGTGGAGCAATTCCTCTCTCTCTTTTCTTCCTTTCTTCCCATTCTTCTAGGGGTTGTGACTGCCTTTGACACCTCCCTGTTTTCTCCTGTGTTTTTACCGCATGCAAGATTTTTACACGCAGGATACATATTCCTTGTTCTTTGTCATGCTCTTTCCCCAGCTCTCCAGGCTGCACTCCTTTAGTGACCAATAATCGACCATTTGTGATTTGTGCTTCCACCCTTGGCCTCCTGTTACCCCCTTGTGCCTCTGTCCTCAAGGCCTCTACCATCATCTTCTGTGACCTTTTGGTTGTACTCTCAAGGACCCCTGCTACAGAGTAGGATGATCTCAAAGCCACGTTATCAGAGACTCCCTCTTGAGCCCTGAATTCCTGCAGTGTGGATAAATTTAAGGGATTTTAAAGACCATTCTAGAGTATGTATATCCCAAATGTAAATATGAATGAGTAGCAGGTACAGGGACCTGTATGTAGTACGGCCTTTCACTGTCTCAGGTAGGGTTTCTTTTGTGTCAGGAAGCATGCCTCCATCACACCAGCAGTCTTTAGCCAGACCTCCATGAGAAGGAGGAGACAACCTTATGCGAAAATTAATTCTTATGCAATAATAAATACTGTAAAACCTAGAACAAACTCTGCCTGACCTTCAACCACTTTCCAAGAAATAGTTTAAGTATTTTCCAATAAGGCAACAGTTATGTAGGAAGTTGTCCAGCTTGGCAAGTATGTGAGAAAGAGATGCCAAAAGTCCAATCTCATTTGCCAGCCTCAAGGGTATAGTATCTACCTGCAAGTTTCCATTTGGTAAATCAGAGATAAGCATTAGCTACTCTTCATATCATGAGAACAATGCATCTAAGTAAATACACATCAGTCTCTGTAGTTCACCATATTTGTTTTGGTTGCTATGTTAAATCATATGAACATCTTATTTAAGCACAGACATTTTGGTCTGACTTGCAATTCTATTTCAAATGGTGAAAATTCCTCTACCAGCACCCATGAACATAACCTGAAATGAAAGCTAAACAAAAGTCAGAGGTTTTGAATAATGGTGCTAGAAGAATTGCTCCAGGTTTTGTCAGACATCTAACAAGTTTGCCTAGCCACAGTGAGGAAGAGAGGGTTATTTTTCCCGACATTTCTTTTTCAAATCTTGGAGAGTTACGCTGGGAAAAGAAAAGTATGTATTTTGAGGGCTATCACTTGCTCTCTTGATCCTCCAAAGCAAGTATGCATGACTAATTCCAAGTTTTATGTGTTTTCAGGTCTTCCTACCTACAGAGTCATGCAATCTGATTTAGAGGCAGCTGCATTCCAAGCACTCTGCAAGCAGAGGACCCCAATACTTCAGGGGTATTCCGGTTGATAATATTTTTCCAATGCCAAAATACCACAGACAGTTATGTAATCTCATATACTTCATCTAAAAATAGGAGAGCAAGTTTTGCTGTCAGGAAGAAAGAGATTTTTTTCCTCACCTCTAGAAACAAACTAATCTCAATATGTTTAAGATGACTACAAGTCATGTAAAGCACATGAAACTTATTTGTTTTAAATGCTCATTTGAAAATTAGGCGTGTTTCCACAACGAGTTCTTAATCAGCCCTTGAAAAACTCCCTTGAATATATGAGAAACAATTGGTTGCTTCTTATGGAGCAATTCAATTGTACTACAAACTTGATGCTCAGTTGGCACCTTTTGAATTTGACAAAATATCAAACTGAAGAGAACAAAGGCTGAGTTCTGAAATGCTCCAAGTGTCCTGGCCATAGTCCAGTGAAGCACTTACTCACATCCTCCATTTAAAATAACCACTTCCACTGCAGACTGTTCACTTGCAGAAAGTCAGGTAGTACAGCTGTGCTGCGTTGCAAGAGAAAGGTCCTATATATGGAAAAAGTTGCTTGAGGTAGCTTTTCCTGCAAACAGACCTTAGGACAAAGAGAAAATATTTTAAAAGGGAGAAAAGCAATATTGCTACTTGAAGTTTTGTTACCCACCTAAGTAACTACTAAACAGAAAAGTGCACTTGGTCGTTGCAAGAGAAAGGTCCTATATATGGAAAAAGTTGCTTGAGGTAGCTTTTCCTGCAAACAGACCTTAGGACAAAGAGAAAATATTTTAAAAGGGAGAAATATTTAAAAGGGAGAAAAGCCACTTGGTCTACCACATTTTCAATGTCTTTGCATGTATGATTTCTCTTGTTTGGAAGATATGCCTAGGAGCAGTAGTGGATTTTGGTCTTCTGGGTGGGAGACCAGACTGTCTGGTTGGAGCATAAGCTGCAGATGCCCCGAAAACCCGGGCAAATATCTTGCATGCACAAGCAGATCAAAATGGCACATCAGAAAGTACTGCATTTGTACTGAATGGATGCTGCCCAAAGTGCCACACAGACGTGTGCTGCAGCAAACCTGCCACATTTGGACATACCATGTTTCTGAACAGAAATGCACACAGACTTCAGCTGAGAAATCAGGGAGCTAAAGCAGCCGTGAATGTGTAGATGGGATACGCTGCTGCCTGGCTTTTAATTCTGCAATTTATATTCACAGATGCAGAGCTAAGTATTACACAGCTCCTAGCATACAAACTGTAATGATAAAGTAGTAAATGAGGGAAGGCACTAAAACTACAAAGTATCCATAGAAAAACAATTTCAAAGATAAAGTGATTTTCTGAAGAGTGCTTATTACTGCAACTTATCTGCTTCTACTCCAACAGCACAACGTTAACAAAACAAAACAAACCCCTCAAAATTGTAATAAACAAACAGTAAGGAAAGAAACATCAGACACACCATAATTAGAAACATTCACTGTATTTAATGTGTATAGAACAGAGAACATAAAAAGTAACATCTCGCTCTGCCACACAGCCCACAAGCACTCTTCAGGAGCAAAAGCAGAATCTAAAGTTAATGTACAATGAATTTTCCAGTCAGTACAGGCAGCCTAGTAAACAACACACAAAATAAGAACAGACTTGAGTCTCCGCCATCCTGCTGACTCCACTTGTATTGAATGTTTTACTGGTTCAAAGGGCTGCTGTAAAAACTTTCCATACTGTCCTGCATTTTCTGGTTTAAGCCCAACAAAAATCAGAAATGTTAAGCTAGAGCAATATGAAATTTACTGGCAATATGTTAATACCTTGTTAATTAACTTGAAATTTTAGCCAGTCAGATAGCATTATTTAGTATTATTAAAATATATTGTTACATGATTGCAGAAAATCAGATGTTTATATCGTAATGCAGATGAGAAGGTGGTGAAATCTGTGTACAGGGTTAGTCACCTATTTTGTTTTTTTAAAGTAGTTATTAAAACAGACAATTTCTGTTGGTATTGTAACAATTGTTTAAAGTTTATAAAGGCAAACACACAATATTATTACTGCAAGAAACTGCTGCAGCTTGGCAATTTTAAATATATACCAGATTGCTTTCATAGCTCTGGACCATGTTCTTACATGTGATGCACAGGGTGAAAAAGGATGAAAGAATGACTTTGCTGGAAAAGAGGGCTTCTGAGAGACACTATTCAAAAGTCCCAAAATCTGCCTGAAGATCTTTTTAGGAAAAATACTCTGCTGGTAAAAAATAAAGAAAATCAGCTAAAATAAACAAATAAATGGTTTCAAGGTCAGTTGTGTATTTATTAGTTAAATTATGCTGAAAAATAATTTATTATCATTATTCTTAAGTTATTAGAAAAAGTAGAATGCAGCACCGGTTTGCACTTACGCAAAAAAAATCTGTTTCTCATGTCAATACGATATTGCAAAACGGTAAATGTTATCTGAGTAATATCTGGCTTAGAATGCACTAGAGGGTGACGAGAATATTTCTGTTTACTAACAAGGTAATGTTTGAATTGTTTATCCAGTAACTACTGCTGATAAGCCTGGGTCAAATGTAGGCTGATTTATTTCTTATCTGATACTAGCACTAAGTAATATCCCCAGTTTTAACCCTGAGGTATTGCTTAAGTTTGAGTAAAATATTTGCCATCTTTTTGTGCTTTCCATAAATTAGTATTTTACAATCCAGTTTTGTTTTGTTTGTTTGTTTAGTATGTGTAGTTACATATATGCCTCTCCCTGAGAACAATGAGACCTCTAGGTATTCAGCTTCTGTAGGGCACCTCCAAAATAGGCGTTGTAAAGCCTTTGTCCAAACAAAGCAATTTAAGGGGCTGGCGTCATGCTCCCTTCAAGTCAGTGGTGAGAGCGTGAAGGGCAATCCACAAAGCTAATTTTTCTGGCAGGGACATATCAAGAGCTGCCCAACCAGAAACACTGGAGTTTAGACTGCCTAAACTGCTGCTGTAGGTGCTTAAACCTCAGAAAACAACTGTCACTCCTGAAGGTACCTGAAAATCCATTTCTTTCAGTTCCTTGATGCCTAAACTCAGTCTCTTGCACTTTGCTTGGCATCCTCTAACCTGTAGATAAATAGGGAAACTACTTAGGTGCTGGGTGAATTAAAGGGTATGTTATTGCCCCACATCAGGAGATACAACTTGTTGATCCCAGTTCCCAGGCAAGAACCCTCTCACTTTTACACTAACAGACATGTTGGGTAAGGCTATCCTCCATCATCTTGTTAAACTTTCCATCTTTCCTCCCCCATAGGTCAATATTTCCATGCAAAGAGCAAGAAGAAAAAGAGTAACCTAGTGGTAGAAACACTTCAGCAGGGTTGAGGAGATTTTGTGTTCTCCCAGGACTATTTCCATATCTTGTATTGGACGAATATGGGACAAAAGTGGCCCAAAGAGCAGCATGAAGACAGCTTGACCTGAGAAAGTGAGCTAGCCCTGAGTGCAGCACAGTCTGTGCAGCATAGTCACAGCACTGTGGCACTGCCTGGTACTGAGAAGGTACCGAACACCTTTTTCAGTACAGCACCAAATTTTCCCAGATAAACAGATTTTTGCAACCACAGTAAGCATCTGTGGCTCCTATAGTGTAGTGCTGCAGTGGAAGGGAGAGGATAGGAAGGGGGCAAGGCTGAATACCTTTGTATTTCAACTTATCCCCAAAATGGAAGCTTTGCAATAGGGAGTTTGGAGTAATCACCTCTTGACGACTGTACTAGAGGAATAATTATTGCATCTTCACTGTCCTGTTGCGGGGTCCAACGCATCACAAAGACTGTCACCTACAGAGCCTCCACTCAGTGCATATGCTGGAGACAGCCACAGCTTCACCCAGCCTTTGCAATACTCTCTTTGCAACAGTCACTTTCCAAAGGTGGCTGAATAATGCCTCCCTCCTCCTCGCCACCCCAGAAGCACTCTAACAAGTGAAGTCTCTGTGTGTCAGCTAGGCTACACAACACAGGGCAGGATAGAGGGCTGGATCCATGGTGTGCTTGCTACTGAGTGCCTCAGAAACGCTTTGGCCAAAGACCCTGTGCAGAACTGTACCCATCCTACAGCTGACATCCATGTCCTTTTACCTGGTGAGGCTCACAAAGTACTATGTGTGCTTTCCCCAGCCTCCTTCTCCACGAAGGCTGGTCCTGTAGGGGCAGGTGCCGTTCTCCTTTCCTTATGAGGGCTACAAAGCGTGGGAAGGCTGATGCTGTGCTACACTGCCTGTCAGCCTTTCCTGCTTTCCTAGAGTACCATGAGGATCAGTGGCAAGGATGTGTGAGGGCTCCTTTCTAAAGGTTGCCTGGTGGCATCAGAGAAGTCAGGAGCAGGGCAAGTGTTGGGAGAGCCTGGTGGGATAGCTGTGCTGTCTGAGGGCACTCCATGTTCACAGTATGAATAGGGATGGCCCCATCTGCATGCAGCTTTGCGATCTTTAGGGTGCATTCGGATAGGATGTCCTCTCTGGACTGGCACCTAGGAACACACAGCTGTGTAGCCATCATCTTCTGAGCCAAGCAAAAAATATTAGCTATGCCAAACACCAAGGAAAAGAGACAAATGAACTTCAGCAGCAAGGATTCAGAAGTGGAATTGCAAGGAAGAATTTTTTTATTACTCCTACGTGTGAAAGAGAGAAATTCTCCTTTGTATGCTGGGTAAGGCACTGTAATGGTCACACTCAAAAGGTCGGAGATCCATGTAAGATGCCCTAGAATAGCAAATAAAATATGAGGTTGAATCTGGAAGTCCATGTCAGTAGGCTGCCATACCTAATCTCATTAGCCCTCAGAGCAAGGCTCCTTAGCTCAGGATCAGAGCAAGGCCGACAGGGTTATGTCCTTTCTGGGACAGAATTACTTGGCAGCAGCTAAGGGCTTTTTGTAATGCTCTCTACTCTGGCCACTAGACATGTCCTAGCTCAAAAATGGCAGAGCAGATAGATAGAAACATCCCTACAACAGCGAGTTTCAGGAGGTCAGCCAAGTGTCACCCATCTAGCTTCATAAGACAAGTAACAAAGCAGCTTCCACCAAAGATACAGAAGTAAGCCATTTAGAATCAGGAGAAGGAATTATGCTCTGAACCAAATCATAAGCAATCTGAGTATCTTCTACCTCACTCTATCAGAGAAACAAAGAACTTAGTTGGATAAAAATTAATTAGAAAAATCTGACACATTTTTCATAAAAGAGATGTTATTTGCTGTTACATGAACCAGAATAAGAATGAATACAGAATAGATTCATGGTTCATGTCAGAATTAATGACTGTGATGCTTATGTCAGGAACAAACTTTTCCTATTGGCATGTTAAACTCTATGATTGGATTTGTGAAGGTCCTACATGTGTTCTTGAAGCTCCTAATCTGATCAAAATCCAAGCCATCACTTAGCATTGCAAGGTTTGTGCTTTTTTTTCCATAGCTAACCAAATTTTCTGCTAATTAGAAGATTAAAGTTGAGGGTGGAGACAAGGGAAAAATGCCGCAGAGCTGTACAAACCAAGTGTATTATATCATTTCTGTCTTTATGACAAAAAAGGAGAATACATCACCTGTTACATTACTATGAAGCAAGGGCAGACTACTTGATTTGACAGGAAGAAATAATTTTTTCACCATGTGTGAGTGGTTACCCAATAGAACAGGTTCCTAGAGAATCTCTGTTCTAGTTGTTTCTGTGATTCAGAAAGGGCACTGGACAATTCTTTTCCACAGTGAGTAGGTTAGAGAGAAGACTGACATGTCCGTTATCTGTTCAAAACTTACAACCTGACGACTTTTTGGCAAACAATCGTTATTATACATTGCCTTCTCATTCACCACCTTGACTTCCCTGTTAAATAAATCTTTATTTAGAATTGCCTTCAGTCAAATGTAAGCCTTTGGAGGTGACTCAAAGAAAAAATCAAAGCTAAACTTTGTCCGTAGGAGGTGGTTCCGACATCTGTTAGATATGTGAAACCATTTGAACACATGACCATTTTATGCAGGAGCAGTAAAGACAGTTCTGCTGTCTCTACAGTGGTGGTGTTACCTACAACCTTGAGTTTTAGTGGCATACTTCCATTCTTGCTGGCACTGGTAGAAGCATTCGATTATGTGTGGCACACCCATTCCATGGTCTCTACTGAGGGAAATTAAGAAAAGTATCTAATGCAGGAAAAGCCAAAAAAGGAAGCCAAGTTACAGTTAGACACACACAAAGTGGCGTTCACATACAACATCCCAGAAAAGCTCCTTCATTCATTATCTATATAATAGTCTAATTTAGAAGACCTAGAATGGCAGAGGAGAAAGTGTGCAGTTGGTATTGACATTTTCATCTGCTTTGATGCCATTTCTGAGTGTGATTCCTGAGGGTAAGATGCGTGAACCACTACTGATGGTAGTTAATTTAATGTCTGCATTTTCCTGTGCCTCAAATTGGTGTTACGTTCATCTTACTGCATTAAAAAGAAGCCCTCAATAACAACTAGGTTGTAAACGCTAAAGATAATTCAGTTACAACATCTTGAGCTGGCACTCAAGGGTAAGTTTCTCTATATGCTACCCTTTCTTTTTACATGACACAATAAAATGTTTCAAAACAAATAGTGACATATCTACTAATCCTGTACACTACTAGCCTGGTCTGAGTAGAGTTACAATGTGCCGTATCTCCTGGCTCAGAGGACTGGCCATATCCCACCTGTAGTTCCCATACAAGCACAGTTTGGATAAGAAGGTGTCGATAACTTTGCCTAAGGCCTGCAGGAAGCCAAAGCAGAGGACACCAGCAACATCTAGAGCCCATTCCAGAAACAAAATCATTTTCTAAAGAGGACTGAAGGAATCATGGTCTTAGTTCTTGCATAGCGTGCTCTAATCAACAAATTATGCTGTTTTCTTTTCAAGAGCAGTCTCCATCCCTCCTCAACTGGTACAGGCAGAACTGGGCTTCCAGACTCAGCTCTCTGCAAAGTGGACAGGGCCTCCTTTTGCCTAGCAAAAGACAGCAGTCTTTGGAGCAGAGATTAAAAAAGAAATTCGTTCCTTCCCATCTTCACACACAGTGAAACATCCTAATCACAAGGAAAGATCAAACTTTCATTCAGCTTCATTTTTTTTTGCTGGCTTTTGCATTTTTGATGTCAGAGGAGTTGAACTTGAACAGCAGAAAATGCTCTCACTGAAGATGCCCATAGCCTGGAAGTTTGGTCAATCTTCTGGTGATAGGATACCAATCCCATTCATGCAGAACACAAGGCAAAATGAAGTGCTACTATTGCCACCCCAGTTAGCCTGGATCCTGAGCAGATGAGAGTCTTCCTTCTGGATTTCTGTACTCACTGTCCCCTCAGTGAAAGGGACACACTAAAGTGGGTGGCAATCCCTTTGCATTAGAGTCCTAGTTCCCTGAAAAACAATCAATGTACAAAGAAGGTCCTACATTAGCAGGATTAGATACTCACTGTCACTGTGTTGCAGGGCTTCAGTGCACCCGGCGTTGCTTGTCCCCAGGTCGCCCAGGGCACAATTCCCTTGGAGATCAGTGCTTTGCCAGGAGAAACCTCACTGTCTGCACACCTGCCTTCCTCCCCCAGGGCTCTACTTCTATTGCTGCAACAGTGACCTCATTTTGCTTCTATCAGGAATTTTAGTCCCTATCTTCTTCACCACATCTAGTCCCTGGCTTTCTTACTCCATCACATACAGCAGACTTTATCTGTAACCTATGAATGCTTTTAGTCTTTTGATGTCCCCTTTATCTATCAGTGCAATCCAGAACATTCTCTCCTCTTCCAGTATTTTCCCCCTCACACTAGTTAATAAGTAAATGATGTAATGATCCTTTCAAAATTTATTTAAGAGATCCACTTAGGAACATTTAAATTTATTTGAGATCCACTATTAGCTTGCATAACCAGCTGCAAGAAATTCTGAAAGTAATAAGATTAGATGAATAACCATCTGAAGACACAGTATAAAAGAGAAGGAATCAAAATGCTCAGAAATCCTGCCAGAATCTTCAGTTCTGTAGTTATCATAACATTACCATGTTAGCAGCTCTGAAAGACAACCAGGCAGTGGATTCTTGGAAGTGACACTGGGCTCACGCATACATTTGTACACACACACAAAGCATTGCATGTGCTCACACTCTAATCAGACATGTGAGAGCACAGAGAGTAGGAAAAGCTTTGCCAGCTTTAATCTACTTAAAACCGGTATCAGCAGCAGTGCCAGTACCGAGGGCTTCAGCATGGGCTAGCTACTCATGCTTTACGCAAGCCTCACATACCCAAACCTATGACTGCTAATTCTTCTCTCTTATTGGTATCAACAAATCTAGCTTGCTGCCACCTTTGGTACAGCCATATATGCTTCAGTCACACCTGACTGCATGCAGACATACTGTAGACACCAAAGAGCCTCTGATCACCAGGTCTGCATACTGTTGCCACAACACGTGAGCTCCATCTGCTGCTTTCCAGTAACTTGTTACATCCTCCTGCCTGTGGCAAATGAATCCTTCCATTATGGTGGAAAAGTATGACCTAATGTAATAATTAGAAAAACAACTAGACAAAATGTTGTAATGATAACACTATTTGAAAGCAGTATTTAATTTGGCTGTTGAAGAATAAGAATTCAATAGGTAAAGAGTATATTATAAGTGCCACATCCTTACCTTTCTCCCTAAACTTCCCTGCATATCTTCCCATCAAGAATGAAAATTACACAATAACTAGTGATTAGCACACTTTTTTTTTTTTCAATGCAGCAAGTTTGTTTTTTTTTTCAGATGACGAATAATACATTTGTGGGTTTTGTAACTCTTTTGGGGAGTAGCTATGGGAATCCAAGGAAGTTCAAAGATCTTTACTAAGAAGAGCTGCACAACTAATTAGGCAAAATTCAAGCCTGTATATGTTCAGGTCAAACTACTTTACAAAGAAACCCAAACAAAGTCTCATTTGTGCTACCTTTAATTGTGAGGATGGGAGTGAAACTTAAGCATTCGGTAAAAAGGGAGACATATTTCAACTGTTTGAAAGAGGTAAAAATAGTATCCTGTTGTGAGGATGCAAAGACACACACAGATGCAGACAAACATACACAGAGCCCTTACCAATACCTGTATAAAATACCAAAACTTGCTATCCTTCTTACAAAACTGCCTTAAAAAAAAAGGAACTAGAATTTTGTTACTTCGCCTTCTTTGAGCAGTGTTTTAATGTCCAAAAGACCAGCTTTCACTAATAGTATCTCATATAGTCATGTGTTATTTCCAGTTAAACCAGTTATGCAAACTCAGTATATAAATGGACTCAGATCATCAACTGAGGAGATGAGAAAACTACCCAATGAGTCTTAATGCTTTTTAAACCCATTAGGCAGCATCAAGATGAAATAAGTGCTTTCTAAACATACAATGAGGACCTCTTCACATTCAAGGAGTTCAGTCTATGAAACAGCAAATGCTTAGGCTAGGAAGAAACACTATTATGTATACAGCAACTTAACTACTGCTGTTTGTCAGAGTCACAATAAAATGTGGGAAAACAAAAAAACCCCAACCTCTCAAAATATTTTAAACACAAATAAATACAAGTTAGAGGTAGAAGAGTAAGGTTTCTAATGGCCCTTACCACATTTCTGGGAAAATAGACTACATAAAAGATTTCCCAGTGTTAGCATGTGAAACAAATGATAACTGGATAGGCAAGTAAATTGCTTATTATCTGGAAAAAGTTCTGGCCAAAAAAGTAGGTGAAGTGGAGAGAAGAATAGAGAGGGAGAGCAAGTGTTTACCATCCCTGAACGGATCAGAATACGTGTTTCCCATGCCATCTATTTAATTTGTGATCCAGCCTATTAAAGCTATTGCAGTAAATCAGACTCTGAAGAACTTACCAGAATTTCTGCAGATCTGGTGCTGATGTACTAGATGTTTACAAACATATATACTTATACAAACAGGTTAATTCCTTCCCCAAAGAATTTACGTTTTAAGGTGAGACAGTCCAGGACTTGAGAATATGAACTTTAACTACCTTGTAACTAGCTCTTCTGACACCTTGCAAAGTCATCTTAGGTTTCTCACAGCACCTCCTAGAACAGAGAATTTCTGAAAACATATGTGACATGAAATATTTCTAGAGAAAGCAAAACAGCACTGAACTACTGACCTGCTCTTCATGAAAGGTAATGACTTGGACTGGCTGTGCCTTGCAATAACATTACCTTTTCATGAAACATAAGTAGACTACTTAGTTTATTTCTGATTTCTATGGTCCTGTATATTGTAACCATATTCTTGAAAAACTAGAAGTTTAGGTTTAAAGTTAATCTTTGACAAGAGAATACCACAAATTCTTATTTGTAGTTCTCAGAAGGCTACTTTGGTGAATTAATTGACTACTGTTGGAAGAAACTGAGGCAAAATTCTGTGTATGAACTCAGTAGTTCTTAACCACCATGAGGCAGTGACTCATTCATCACATTCAGTTGAAAGTAATGACTGAGTATGCTGACTCCGTATACATTTGACTGTATTACTAACACAATAATGATGATGGTCTTACAACATCCATTCATTACTCATAGAATCATAGAAAGCCCAGGTTGGAAGGGACCTCAGAAAATCATCTGCTCCAAACTTTCTTGGAAAAGGGAGCTGAGATGAGATTATCTAGCATTCTGTCCAGTTGCATCTTGAAAACCTCCAGTGATGGGGACTCTACCACTTCCCTGAGGAGGTTGTTCCAGTGAACAATTGTTCTCACTGTGAAAAATTTCTTTCTTTTATCAAGATGAAACCTCTCCCAGTGCAACTTGCACCCATTGCCCCTCATCCTCTCCATGTGGGTCCTTGTGACAAGAGATCCCCTCTCCTCTTTGTAGCCACCCTGTAAACACTGGAAAAACGTGATGAGGTCCCCCTAAGCCTTCTCTTCTCCACAGTGAAAAGGCCAAACTGCTTCAGTCCTTCCTCACAGAGCAGATACTCCAGCCCTTTGATCATCTGGGAACCTTCTGCTGTCATCTATAGACTGTTGTTGCAGCAACTTGAAGCAAGTACACCTTCAAGATGGTTGAAATCTGGAAGTCATATTAAAGACTAACCCAAGACATTAACATGTTGTGTAAATGCTTTGTGAACACTGTGAATTTGCATCCATGGAAGTAACAAGAAATTCTTTATTGTAGTTACAGCGTATCCATAGGTAGTCTGGGTATACATATACTGTGATTTGTGCAAGCGCAACAACCGCTATTTGTAAAAGCCAACGGTGACAAGGGCTAACATGTTTATCTCCTTATCCTCCACCTGAGGTGAAGGGCAGTCTGTCAGAGCATGTGCACCTCTGACAAAATTGTAGTTTTTTGGTAAACTGTGGGAAGTCTTCCGGAATTAAGTTGGAGGACAAGAATAGATGTCCTGAATAATCAGAAAGAATCACATCAAAATAACATCAATGAATTACAGACAAACTGCACATGAAATAATAACTAAATGTTCAAAAAGGATAAGAAGTCACTGATCAAGGACGAATGTAGTTTGAAAGTGATTAATAAGCAAAATTTATAAGGTCAATAATGCAGTGCCACTTTTAAAACAGAAATATCTTGTAGGAACATATTAGTGAATTGGCAAGTTTAAGAATGGAAGTCCATACTCTGCACTAACTGCGGTGAATTAAAATACACTGGAAGGAGTTTCTTTTCTGAATTAAGCACTATCTTCCTGAAGATCTCATACCCTCTTTCCTCTCCAGTTTTCAGCCTTCTACAAATTTTCCACTCCCTTTTATTATCATTTCTAGATACAGAATCTCAACCGCAGATTAGTTCTGCCACATCCTCCTCTTGAAAGGACTCTTGTCCTGTTTCACCAGTGGTGGTACTCCTGCCTCCTCCACTGAGGCATTGCAGGGTACATGTGCGTTGACGACCAAGATACCCAGGAGATCTAGTATTAATTGCTGCAATTCCTTCATCTCTAAATGGCTGACAAAATGAAGGAATGGAAGGAACTTCATGGCAAGTCTGCCTTTCAGTCTTTTCTGCTCCCAGGAGTAAAAGCTCCAAGCTGGGAAAAAAAGCTAGACCAAAAATTCCCCAGGAATTTACCGAAACGGCTGCAATATGACCAGGCAAGAAGATTTTAATGGAGCAGTGGAACTCACTAAAGGCCTTTTTCTTTCAGTTCTTATTCAAAATCACACAAAATCATTGAGAAATAATGAAATACCATTTACTTTATGCCAGCACAAACAACTCCTTCATGTTAGGCAAAGAAAACACCATCTGTCATCTTTTGTTTTCAAGTTATAGAATAAAGAACTGACAAAAACATTTTGGGGCATAATTTCAATAGGAAATTTACTATGGTCTATGAGTAACCAATGTCACAGAGCAAACATCTCTGTTCCTGGAGAGGGTCTCTGAGCAGCTCCTGGTTAAAAGAATTGGTCAACAAGCAAATCCTACTCTTTCTAAATCAGCAAGCAAAGGTCTACCAAGATGTAATACTCACAAATTGATGTTCACGTTGGCCTGCTTTCACCTAAGGTACAAACGTTAAGACACTTGGAACAAGTGGCAAGGAATGTGATGCATTTATCTAGCAGATGTAATCTTTAAATAAACCCTGGATGTTTTTCAAAAGATACAAGCATCAGCCCATGCAGAAGTATTTGCATTTTTTATGTAGGTCACACTGAAAGGACATGGGACAACTGCAAAAGGTTAAGAGAAAGGCAAAAAACATGGGAGAAACTGTAGAATTACTTCTGCATCAGAAATAATTACATAAAGACTTAAGTGACGATTCCCAACTGAGGACTCTTCAATCTGGAAAAAGGAGACAACTGTATGAGGTATATGACGAGGCCAATAAACCTGAGTACATGGAGAGAGTGAATAGGGATTAACTGTCCACCGTGTGTTCTAGCACAAGAGCTAGGGAGGGCATCAAATAAAACTCACAGAAGGCAGATGCAAAACAAGCAAAAGGAGGTGGTTTTCCACTCAGCATATGGCCACATTTTGGATAGTAATATTTTACATGGGTTTGAAAAGTGTGTAGGCAAATTCGTAGAAGAAAAATCCGTAACCAGTCATTAATTTAATCAAAACCATGTCTATCTTCAAATAATCAAAGGGTGAGAGGGTGTATGTGAGAAAATTCATACATTATTATCTTGTTATATGCTTCTACAGGCACCTGCCTTTGGCCACTGCAAGAGACCTTCTTATATTCTTTGCAGTGTATTATGAAATTCTGAAAATCATTATGGGCATTTTAAATATTATTATAAATGTTTTATAAAAGTAGAGCATACTGTTTCAGCAATTTAAGGTACATTATGCCATTACCTATTTCTTTTTTCTCTTTCCTATGGGTAACAGG
>NW_009619306.1:4933-17154 GCF_000690535.1 Cariama cristata | reverse complement strand
ATGTTTTATATTTGCTGTCTCTTGTTGTGATCTCTTAGACCATCTCAAAAATGATGCAAATATTGTTCATAAACTTATGTTCCTATGCTTGTGACTAGATCCAAGCAAAAGATCTATACAGATATTGCACTTTTTCAAATGACTTCCAATCTTGAGCTGAAATTGGTCTCTCAAATATTCTGGATCTTGTCTCTCAGTAACACCTACTTCCTGGAAAAAAAAAACACTAAACCCCAGAAATTTGGAAGTATTGTAGGAGACCAGTCACTTAGTAATGCAATTTCTCTTCCATTAAGCAGCAGCAGGAAAAACAAACAAACAAACAAACAAACAAACCCACAACCGATGCAAAACCAGAGGAAAAAAGCCAGCACAAACAGCAGAAACAAAAGAAGGATAAACAAAATAATTGAAGAAATGGGCAATGGCAGTACAGAAAAAAATGGATTAAAAATCCACTTACCATAAATCCCTATATTTCCCTTTAATACGAATGGATAAAATTTCATCTACTAGCCTGTGTGAACTGTGACTTTCAGTATTAACTGGCTATATAATGTGGGATAGCGAACTCAATTAGCTGGGAGCCTTTAAATTCTAAATTCCTTTCCATTTCTCTGGAATTAACTTAAAATGCCATCTGTCATGTTGCCAGACACTTTCTGCAGGAATCAAGTGTTTCAGAATTTATCTACTTGGACATGGCTTGAGTTGTGTTTAAATGACACAAAAATCCAGAGCTGATTAAAAACTGAACAGCAAAGACTCAAAGAAAAATACCACAGGTCACAAGACTTGCCGTGAATGCAAGAAATAATAAATCCAAGAGCTTTAGTTCCATACCTTAGAAAATTGTTTAAGACCTGTGGCAAACTTGACCGGTATATGAAATTGCAATACGGCAGAATTAAACATATCAGTCATAGAGAAATTTTTATAAATGCACTTCACTTTTGTATACTACACAGAGGCTAGCTGTGCCTCATGATGATAACCAATCCATTGTCTGAACATGGTAACTGTGTGCATGGATGAAAGTGCCAGTTAAACAATTTGAGCAGGTTATTTTTCAGCAATTCACAGATTGCTATGGCCAGAATAAATTAGACTGGTGTATTTACATTACTACATTATTTTTGAGCAATATGTAGGTCCACATCAACAAACACGCTCTCAAATCAGGTCAGTATTTCACATACCTTTTATCAATCAGGTATCAACAAGGCTTGTACCAGTTACAGTCTACTCTTCTATCTGCAGTTGTAAAAACCCAGTGAAAGATTGAACTGTAATCAAAGAGACTGAAAGCGACCCATCAGGATTTTCTACTGTTCAAAACACTACTTTTGTAGAAATGGATGTTAGGACTTGAGGAAACGGATAGGAAAATCCTTTGAGAACATGCTTTTATTTCAGAGATTAAGAGAAACATCATAATGCTTCTAGGCTTTTTCCATGTATTTGAGGAAAACTGCTTATAAAAGTAGTCATGTAGTTATTTCTGTTCAAGTCCAAATAGCTTAATGTTTACATGTTGTACAGCTTACTCCATGTACCTCCATCTCCCATAAGACTAGTGCAGATAGTTTCTTTAAAGGCATTATCTTTGAAGTTATTTGGCCAGTAGCTGTATTAAGTATTCCGGCCCCATTAAAAAACAAAGCATGACCCCTCAAATCAACCTTGTATGGTTTACTTGCATTTTTCTCTTCTCACAATACCTCATCACTAGTATAAATTGCTATCTGCTAGCAACCTAATAAAAACCCCAGAGAAACAAAAGAAACAAATACTAACAAGCTCTATGAATACCTACAAAAATGCAGCTTTGGTTGGAACAGCTCTTCTGGCAATGCATTTAGGATTTAGTTTCATGTTGCACTTTGCAATTGGTTCCTTTCTTCAGCTGTTTAACTGTTTGATGCTAGCAGTGGCCATGCCATTACCAGCCTACTTGATAGATCTGTGAGCATGACTTACAAGCTTATTCATAAGCAAAAATTTTAATTAAATGAAATTCGGAAGATTGGTCAATTTTAGAAGGAGCTATTGGATATGGTTATGTACAAAAGCAGGAGACTAGTATTAAATAGTATTTCTGGTTGTTCCTATAAGGTTGAATTCATTGATCGCTAAGTGTCCAGCAGCTGGACCACCTTGGGGAGAGACTGCATGGGTTGCTTGGAGGCTGTCTTGGCATTTCTTGGCAATGTATTTCCAGAGTCGCTTCAGGGTGAAGTATCCCTGTGCACTAATGAATCCTACATCTCCATTTCATGTTACACCCTCAGGCACTTTTCCCCTCTCCAAGAGAGTACAGTGCAGATTTCTGCAGTGCACAGAAGCCTCATATGTGCTAGTCATGGCAATTAACAAAGCAGAGCAGGCTTTGTCAGGGAAAAACCATGCCAG
This sequence comes from Cariama cristata, assembly GCF_000690535.1. Lineage (NCBI taxonomy): Eukaryota > Metazoa > Chordata > Aves > Cariamiformes > Cariamidae > Cariama > Cariama cristata. The sequence goes on along the minus strand of NW_009619306.1, from coordinate 14,742 downwards.
ATTTGAAAGCCAGAGGCTGACAAGGCTGCCGCAGCTGCATGGCCCCCAGGTCCAGCCCACAGCGGGGATAAGTAATTATTCCTAGCAGGCACGTGCATGCAGAGCACACAAATATACCACATGTACACACGTATACACAGCCAGCCACACAGGTGGGCACACACACACACAGAGCACTCACATAAACACAGCACAAACGGCCTCATCCTGCTCCCCTCTCTGGCTGAGCAGGACAGATGTCCACAGGCAAGAATGTGGACCCCTCCGGCAGCTGGGCTCAGACACTCACTCTGACCAGCAGCTGCTCATGGATCCCAGTCTCCCCAGTTGCTGGCACTGGATGTAGGAGCCCGCAAGGTCACAGCCCTTCTCTAGCTGCTGGTACAGACCATATCAGACACACACAGACACAGACACAAACACAGACACACAGACACTCTCTCTCTCTCTCTCTCTCTCTCACCTGTCTGGGACTTTCCTGGGCCCCAGTAGCCAACCCCTCTCCACCCCACAGTCTGACCCTCACAGAGACACACCACCCGTCTTTCCCTTAGGGACCCCCCAGACCTTGCAGTCTCTCCAGCACCTGGCTGGGACTCCTCAGCCCCCCCAACAGACACCTTCTCCCATGGTCTCGTCCTCACAGATGTGCACACCTGCCTGGCTCCTGCGCCACTTCACCCACTTGCCAGCTAGTCTGGCTGGATCTTGCCTGGTGATCACATCCCTGCACTCTCACCATGGACACAGGGACCCTCCAGCCCAACCCAGCTGCTGGCACTGACACTCCAGTATGCATGCACTCACACAGAACACAGCCCTGCACCCAGGAAAGAGTTAGAAATCTATATAAGAAGAAGATAGGACAGACTGTGCTAATTGGGCACATGGCACAGGCAGACAAGCATATTGACCAGCAAACTGTTTAGAAACAACCATCCCTCTATTTTCCCCTACTTGTTCCTCCCCAAATCATCTAAATCTCTCCCCTTCCCCATCTTTGGTTTCTCTCCCAAACAGCCCATAATAAATCCTCTGCAATCTTGGAATGCTCTTCCCCTAATGCATCCCATGCCTCCAGGCAGAAACCCCTCTCAGGTTGAAAGATGCTTCAGCCTTGACTTTTTGTGATGGGTGTCACACCTGGGCCATGGGGCTGCAGGTCTCCTGGGAGAGCCCTGGAAAGAGCCCGGACAGGGTGCCCCCTCCTCTGAGCCTTTAGTTTGGGTTTCCACCTGCCTTTGGACCCCTGTGCTCCTCTGGGCCTCTTGAGATGGGCCTCTGATGGGCTGATGGCTCCTGTGCTGGGCCTGGGAGCCACCAGGGCAGGGTCCTACTGGGCTCTTCCAGCTGCCGCTGCCCCCCTGTGCTCCCTGGTGGGCATCAGTAGAGGAGCATTTAACCCCACAGGCACAGCCATGGGACCCACGGGTCTCTTCAAGTCTGAATTACCTGGCTTTCAAAATATGAACCGATGTCATGTAACCAAAGCTGTCCTGTATATCTGGAGGAGTTGGCAATATGAAGCTATGTCAGAGATACCATGAGAGCTACCTGCCCTGTTCCCCTCCCTGACATGTCTGTTTTATTCAGCTGTTAAACAACACAGCAAGAACAGAAAAAGCTCTGTCATGCAGCCAAATTATGGGAGAAAGGAAGAGGAGAAAGGGGGAGAGAGAAGGTATTGGAAGTTATCCCAATCTAGGAGATGCAGAGTGAAGACGTGTTGAAGTCAAAAAAGAAAAAGAAGAGAATACGAAGTTATTAATACCGTACATTGATAAAATCAAGAAAAAAGGATGTAAAATCTGTGTCCGTTAGTAAGAGTTTCCAGAATTCAAAACGGTATCTCTAGAAAACAAAATATTAATTCAATCACACTTCAGCACAGGCTTTTGGCATGGTCTTGACTAATTTTAACTTACAAGTATACAAAAGTTAAAATTCTGCAGGTACAGATAACACACACATCGTAAAGGTTTTCTAAGACTTATTGCCAAGTTATACGTTTTAACAAGAAATCATTTTGGTGCTGATTCCTAGGAAAGATGTTTCATTTGATTGTTCATTTTAGATCACTGAACTTTGCTCCTATTCACCTGAACTGAAAACATAAGAATTATGACTATCCCATCTACTTAGCAATCAGTTCACGGCTATAACCATAGACAATTTAAAGCACAGTTATTACTTTAAACTATTTAACACCATCCAAAAGCTGTTTTACATAAATGCCCAATATTATCCCAAATATAAAAGACACAATACATGAGGAAAGAAAATGTACATGACTATGGAGCACATCAACACTTTCAAGATGTATGTAAAGAAAATAGACAAGTTTTAAAATTTTCTGATATATAAAGATGAAGCTACAAATGTGTATGTTATTGGGCCACTGGGCCAAAGGCAAGATTTACTGTTAAAGCAGAATATATGTATCCATATGTCACATTTATAGTATATGCAGAGTTGATGGATCCGCCTACTCCTCCTGCTGTAAGCAGAATTAAATGAAAGGCAAACTAATGTAAACTGCTTCTTCCTGGACTATCTATCTGACATTTTTCTAGCACAGAAATACAGCAGAGGACTTATCTATGGAAAACTCGCATTAACACACAGTTAATTTCCCCCAACCTCTTTTGACCACTCTGGTCTTCTAATGCATCTTCCATTTTAAAATTTGTGCCGGGAAGGACATTGCTTTCTTGACACACTTTCAGCCTCTTATTTCCAGAGCACTGCACACAAGCATGTATGGCAACATCCTTCAAACATATTAAAACTCCATGAACTCCAAGTAGAGCCTTATTTAAGTTCTTCCTTGCTGTACACACAGGCAGGCAATGTAACCAAAGCCACTGAAGATTTTGTCAGTATTGGACACTCCACAGATGCTCTCCAACCTCTATTATAGAGCCTTTGTTACTGCCTGACAGAATTACATCCTTTTATCAACTGAATTACACTCCCCAAATCATTGAATAACCTCCTACTTCTACTTGCTACGTACATGGTTACTTTAACTCTAACCTTGTTTTGCCTCTACGGGAACCTGGTACTTTGCACAGACTTTCCTCATAAATTCTTTCCTATATCTTAGCAGAGTGCCTTAGCCACTAGATGAGCTTTTGGGGTTTTTTCTTCCCCCTTGAAGTGATCTTTCAGGATCCCATCCTAGGACAAAGATGCTGTTCCTGTTGGAAATGAAATCTTGCCTAAAAATGTTCTATTAGCTGTCTTTGTCTCATGTGAGGTTGCCTCAAGGAGTCTCCTCATATTTAAAAAAACCAATAATTGTCTGTAATAAGTTTTAGGCTATGTTCTGAATTTCCTTGACCATGATGTTATTCTCCTCATATATCAAACCCTGAGGTATGTTTTAATAATAATCATCTGAAAAGACATGCCTCCATGGTACAGAGGAAGAACTCTTTATTTAGAGTATACTACAAGCTTGCACCAAAGCTAAGAAAACAATAGGTCATATGGTTGAAGAAGGCTTTTAAGATAATCAGGTTCAGTCTTCTGCCATTGTCACATCCGAAAAATAGTTTAGGTTTCTCGCCTCCATCTGGATGCCTGAACCAGAACTCTGTTGCTCTGTTAGTTTACTTTCCTAATACTCCCAGTATTACATACATAATTTATAACCAGGATGAAGATAAAATCCATGGTGTCGAGTCTGTTTTAGACTGGCTGAGAAAACCGAGGCATTTGTTGTGTCCATATCATTAGCTGATTAAGACAGAATGTGCGTTGAAACAATTACATCATGTTCAATTAATTAGTCAAAAAGGTTTACTTATTTTCAACTGCTAATGCCATTTTCTCAAAGGAAATAGCTCAGACAAGATAAATGTATCTTACTTAACTGAAAAGTTGCCAAACTTGTTTTAAGATCTCAGAGCTCTAAGTTCTTACCCTGGAAGTACTGTAACTAGTTTCCATTGTATGACGAAGATAAGGTGGCTACTTTTCAAAGTAAAAATAATATGTAGGGAGTGTGCTTGCTTAATAGTATGTAGGGAGTGTGCTTGCTTAAAGAAAAAAAATGACAGACTGAGAGCTAGAGAAAGGACTGTGTGCCATACTGTTCTGTCATCAAATGGACAAATCATGATTCAAAATCTCCGTGGAAAAAGAATCCAGCTACAAATCCATTTCTGGGAAGCAAATGTAAGAGAGTTAGGTATTTCAGAGCATATACTGCACAGAAAGAAATTACTAAACCCAAGCATTTCTGTCTAGCCTGGAAACAGTAAGGGTCAAAAGAACTCTTGTTTTTCTTGACAGTAACCGTGACTGTGATACAAAAAAATAATCTTGATGAAAGATGGCAGCCCTGTACATTAACATGGTTAAAATGGTAAAAGTGTCTGCAGATTTTGCATATTCAAATCGAATTGTAAAAGAATACAAATGTAGAAATGTTGTAAAAGAAGTAAATGTGGCAGGAACATGGTTTCCAGTTCTGCTGCTGTCAGGACCATACCAAAGCAGAGCAGAGTGTGGCCACGAGGGTTTTCAGGACATGTTTATGAGAAAATAGCACAAAAGCCTACTGTACTGCCAAGGAGAATGGTAAATTAAACAATTAAAAGAGAAACCCACAGAGAAAGTGGATCTGATATTTACTCATTATTATTTCTCTTTTTTCCCTGACCCATGTTTTCCTGAAACTTGCAGCAGCTGAAGTCGTGGGCAGCTTGAGTGGGCAGAGAATGAGCATGGCACAACTCTGCTGCTGGTATAAGACCACTGAGAGGATCGCTAGCAGTAAATGCATCTTCAGGATCACTGTGTGGCTGCAGCAAGTGGCTCCCTTAAACCTGTTCTCTGTCTTTGAGCGGAGGGAGAAAAAAGGAAATAGGGGAGGGACTTAAGATTTTATGAGTGTAATTGCAGAAGTCACAACCCAACTGTGTTCCCACAATAATCCCAAAGTTGGAAATCCATGGATAGCTGGCAAGAAGCTTTCAGTGCAGTACATTTCTGGAAAAAAAAAATAATTAGCCTTCTAAACAAAAACTGCTAATTATTGCTGTAAGTTCTCCCAGGCAAAGTCTAACATCATGGCATCTTAATATGTAGTACAGAGTCCTTGCTTTGGTTTAACATCTGCCTTTCAAAGAACTGTAATCTCAGCTTTCTATTTTTGTTTTCTTATTGCTGTGGTAAAAGTTTTGGTTTTCTAAATCTTAAGCTTATCTTCTGGCTGTGACCTAAGCAATGTGTCTTTCTTTTCAAGGAACACTTGCATCAGTCCTGATGGATTTTACGATTAACAAAAATAAGTCACTTTTGGTATTCATTAACAGGCTTCTATCTACACCAAATTAGGAATTCCTCAACATGACTGAGATAATGAGTTAGAACAGGCAGATATCCAGCAGTTATGCCTTGCTGATATTACTCCCACACATTGCTACAAGCATGGACAATTCATAAAAAAGACTATGAAGTGACTGCTTTAAATGAAGGGAGTGCTTTAGAGTAGCTGTCCGAATCTGGAAGGAATCAAATCTGCTTTAGGTACAGCTGTTAATTTACCATGAAACAACATTTCAATAGCAGAAAATATGGGATCAGTAGTTCTCACAAACAAGTGTGTTGTATGTGAAAAACAAGAGTTACCAATAAGGTGAAGTTTTTTTTCCAGCTATGCTTTTCTACTTTTACTACCAGGGCAACTAAGTATGCGCAGATGGACCATGATTATTTAACTAGGCTGCAAACCCATTAACTACTCCTTAGTTCCTCTGTGTGACAAAGTTCTTCTACATGCTGCCTCATGGTCCATGACCTGTGCTTTCGATCCAAGACACAGCTATTGCACCTGCAGAATGGTGCTTGACCAGCTCAGTAAAGAACTGTCTTTGCCATTGGCACATCACCAAGGCTGTCTGTCATAGAAGAAAAAGGTGTCCCTGTTAGAATGCAAACAGCTGGGAAGGCAGCAGCAAATGAGGAGATTAGGGATGCGAAGAAGAGTTAGTAAATTCTCAAACAGATAAACCTAAAGAAAGCCCTTGAGTGTGTCATTGAAGCCTGGCCAGTTCAACAACTTTTTGGAGATAAGAAATACTACTTATAAAGACTTTTTTGGTGAGGGGCTTCCTGGTTCACTAAGACAAGATGATTGAGTTGTCTGCAGGGTGCAGGGAGAATATTTTTATCAGATGCAGAAAGCTCTCTGGGACTTTAGAACGTGTACAAAGCTGAATACCGACTACCACAAGAAGATGGGGGGAAGACGCAGACAATCATATCAAAGAAACTAGATAAGGCAAGAGGTTAAAACCACATATGTCATTGGATATGGGTCTTTTACTCAGCTTGCTACACTTGGGAGAAGACTTAAGATGCCCTAAACATTATTAACTATTGTGGTAGACAATGTCTTCTCTGGATTACAGTCAGCACTATGGGGCATGTAAGAGGATTTGTGGGACAAGACTATCCAAGCAATTGAGGACTGATAGCAAGACTCCACGTACCCCATTATTACTGATACTTTTACTGTGCACTACTATATGCTATTGCTACTTACACCATGCTAACGATGCAATTGTGACCATTGCTTTTGAAAAAGGACATAGCATGTTGTAGAAACCAGTCTATTAGGATTACACTGAAGGGACTAGCCAGGAGAAGAACAGAATTCATTTGTGCGAAATTCTCTTGTAGAAGAGATTATAGCAGTTTCTTAATATCAGATGATACAGGTAGATAAAGCACAAAGGTGATTTTAAGACATCTCTATCTTTTATTCTTCAAATCAAGAAGAACCAAGTCATCTTTTGCATCTCCAAACTGGTTTTACAGTCAGCTTTGAGAATAATGTGAAGGTAGATGTTTTTGCAAGGGCAGAGTTAGTTTATTTATGCTAATTAAATTTATACTAATAAAATATAGAAACCGAAGATTAATCATCATTCAGGAAAATCATGGTTCTTCTTCCAGATACAAAGAGATTTTATCCTGCATTTCATTTTCCTACACACCATATTCCAGTGGGATCCAAAAGGGAAATAATCAGGGCTAGCTTTTTTATTTTCTATCTATAGCAAAAGAATAGACAATATTTGTCCTGACCCACAAACAGCAGATAAGGGAAAGATACAGTACTACGGTTTAGCACAGGTCATAGTTAGATCATGTTAATTAAAGGAATATCTAACAGATTTCAAAACTTTATAAGGCTTTAGCAACACTTCAATAAAGAAAATTACCCCCCTTCTCTATTGTATTTGGTTTCGGACGCTACTTTCAAGTGCAGCTGCTTCAGCTAAAAATATTTATTTTGCTTTCCTGCCATCTTGTGGCTTAACCGCAAAATGCACTTAAAAAAAGAGGTGCAATTGCTGGTTTGTGAAGAGATTGCCTTTTAAATACTATTTGGCCTAAGCTGTGCTCCAGACCACCACCCCTCCTCCCTAAACAGCACTGCAGCTTGCAACAGCCTGAATCTTCAGTTCAACGAGTTTCTCCAACAGCTTGATCCCACAGAAAGAAACTGAATTGATTAGCCCAGATCTCACCATAGACACGATGGGCCATTCTGTCTTCCAGAGACTATTCCCTTGACCCTGGCTAAGGCAGTGACTATCTCACTGCATTCACATTTCTTATTTAAATATACTAGTTTGAAAGTAGTTACGTGAGAAGTGAGCTGAATTCTAGTCTGGCTCACTTATTAGCAGAGACAAATGCTACCAGCGCTACACCAGTGAAACATGCACAAGATTTTTAGCTGTGCTTCTCACCATCTGGAAAGTTGCATTTGGGAATATGTATGAGTGCTAAGAATCAAGTTGTAGCCTTTTGGGTTTATTTTGCATGTACAGGGAACGGTCAAGGCAGCTGATTTAATACAGCTCACAGTAGGCAAACAAACATGAAATCCTAATGCCATTTCCGCAGTTATATGTGGGCCAACCAGCACAAACTAAAGACAGACTTGTTTTCCATCACCCTCTGATGGAAAAGCAGCACATTGTACACTTATCCAAATCCAGCCAAAGAAGTTAAATAATGGACGATCAGACATGAAGAATATTAGAGGTTCTGTACAAAGTTTTTTTTGTTGTGGCTTATCTTCTAAAAAAATTGCAAGAATCGCTAGCTAGCTGACTATCTAGAACGGCTCCGCTGAATGAACTGCCCAACACCAAAACAACGGTCTTTGTTTTCTTCATACCTGTTACAGATTTCTATGAAAAAAACATTTTGCCCATCCTGGATTAGAAAGAGCCTCCTACCACAGATGTAGAGTCGGTTGTATATAGTGGCTCATGTGACAGTTAGTGGATGAATAACATTTGTGCATGCTTAGAGTCAAGATTTCGCTGGCTGCTGTTCCAAGAGAGTCAGACTTTTCCAGCAGTTTTCCTGCCAGTTGAAATGCTATGCTAGTCTGACTGGAAACAGCAGAAGTGGTTAAGGACAAAACACTGCTGCTGGTCTACTATTTGGTAAGAAATTTTCTGGGTCATATAATTTCAGATGAGTCAGCAGAAAGTTTCAAGAAAAAAAATGGTTTTATTTAAATATGAAGCCTGCTGTGCAACTTGCAGAATATTCTGTCCACGACATTTCAAGACTGTGGTTTTCCAAAGCAGCTCCTTCTGGAAGTTCAACTTTCAACTGTTCTACTTACAGCTGAATTACAAACCTCGATACTCATATTTTATTTCCCTGACAGAGAACATGATTCAGGTAGTTAGAGAGGTGAAAAAAAATATCTCAGGAGTCAATTGCAGGTGAAAAGTAACTGCAGGATTTCTCACAAGATCCTCATAAAGAAGCTATTGAGTACCGGCTGGATGAGCAGGCAGTGAGGGGGACTGAAAAACGGTTGAACAGCTGGGTCCAGAGGGTGGTGGTCAGTCGCACAAAGCCTGGTTGGAGCAGTGGGTCTGATCCTGTTTCACATCTTCATTAATGAGCTGGATGGTGGAGCAGAGTGCACCCTCAGCAAGTTTGGAGATGATACCAAACTGGGAGGGCGGGTTGATACGCCAGAGAGTCCTGCTGCCATCCAGAGGGACCTGGGCAGGCTGGAGACATGGTCTGACAGGAACCTCATGCAGTTCAGCAAAGGCAAGTGCAAAGCCCTGCACCTGGGGGAGAACAACCCCAGGCACCAGTACAGGATGGAGGTAGCCCAGCTAGGGGTAGCCCGGCTTGCCAGAAAAGGCCCTGAGGGTCCTGGTGGACACCAAATTGAACATGAGCCAGCAACATCCCCGCTGCTCAGCACTGGTGAGGCCACACCTGGAGTGCTGGGTCCAGTTCTGGGCTCCTCAGTACAAGACAGACACGGACATACCGTAAAGTGTCCAGCAAAGGGCCACCAAGATGATGAAGGGACTGGAGCATCTCTCCTAGGAGGAAAGACTGACAAAGCTGGGACTGTTCAGCCTTGAAAACAGATGTCTCAGGGGGGTGTCTTACTGATGTGTATAAACACCTGAAGGGAGGGTGCAAAGAGGACGTACCCAGGCTTTTCTCAGTGGTGCCCAGTGGCAGGACCAGAGGCAATGGGCACAGACTGAAACACAGGAGGTTCCCTCTGAACATCAGTGTGGAAGGTGTACCTGCCCTGGACGAAGACCAGAGCTTCCAGCACGGCAGCCACCGGATTTTTCGCATCCTGACCTTTTGCACCTTTTGTGCCCCACTGTGGCAGCTGTCACATTCACCCCTTAGCCGGGGGCTGATCCTCACCTACACTCTGGGGGTCGATGCCCCCAGTCATGTAAGCCCCTCAGGCAGGGGCGCATGAGAGGGGGGACCCCACG
>NW_009619306.1:0-4694 GCF_000690535.1 Cariama cristata | reverse complement strand
GTCATGTACGCCCCTCAGGCAGGGGAGCATGAGAGGTGGGACCCCCGGTCAACAGGCAGAGTCCCCAGCCAATGGCACACCCCAGGCCAGAGAAGGTTCTGGACTATGCCCAAATATGACCATAAGTGAGATCCGACCAGGATATAAATGGAGCCCCTGCCGAAGACAGGAGCAGCGGGACTGTGAACGGAAACTCTCCCCTCAGATCAGGACGCCATCTGAGGAAACTTCCTGGGACTGAGTACCCTCACCTCCCCCTGATGAGTGACCATTTCTTCTGGATATATCCTCAAGTGAGGCCTTGCCCCTTTGGGTGACTGATTAATTCTTCGGGGCATCCTTGAGAGAGTTTCCCTTTTGAAAGTGAGTGTGTGCACATCATCCTTAGTCACCGAGCAGTAATAAGACTCTGACTGGCGCAACAGACCTGTAGTGGTGTTTCAAATGTTACCGGAGTGCTAGTTGGTTCTGGGACTGTACCTGTTTTCTCTTGGCTTCTGTTGCTCTGTTTGGCATGGCCGCAAAATAAAGTTTGTTTGAGTTTATCCTTGGTTTGGATTAGTCTGTGCACTTCTGTGACAACCAGGAAACATTTTTTCACTGTGAGGGTGACTAAGCACTGGCACAGGTTGCCCAGATAAGCTGAGAAGTCTCCATTGTTGGAGATATGCAAAAGCTGTCTGGACACAGTCCTGGGCACCTAGTTCTACACGGCCCTGCTTGAGCAGTGGGGTTTGACCAGATGATCTCCAGCAGTCCCTGCCAGCCTCAACCATTCAGTCACTTTGGGATTCTATGTGTCTGCAGTGAATAGCTTTAAAGGGCTATAAAGCCCATGGGTTTCATGCAACACAGAAGGCCTGGCTCTAGAAAGTCTGAATCCTACCATGAAACTTGGTGACTGTGCAAAGGGCTCAAACCTGCAGAACTCTGACATACGTGGAGTGTTTTCTACCTTTCGCAGTTAAAAGCAGCACACCTGAAAAAAAAACCCAACAATGCTTTGAACAGTATTTGCAGTTGTAAGTACCTTCCACTGCTTGAAATTTATGAGATCTCTTGCACTAGCAGACAGGTTCAAGTAGGTTCGAGTCTAATATCCTGGTAACACTGAGCACAATAACCAGCTCAGGAAAACTGGGCGGTCAGAAAAGAGTAATGGGAGACACAATGTTCATGAGCACTAGTCTAGGAACAGATCAATTGATCAATTAACCAATCATAGCACTCTTCAATATTCTACAGAAATTACTAAGCTGAAAAAAAAGGCCAAAATTCATTAGTGGTATCTCAGATAGAATTGTGCTACAGAACATGTATTACCACAGACTTTTCATAATTGCATAACTACTAAAAAAGGCTCAGGCTCAGAATAAATATGTTGGACTACCTTGGTAATCACCTGCACTGAGAGACTGTAGGCTATTCACCAGAAAATAAAGTTTAAAAATCCATCAAGAATGCTGCTTTTCCTCAAAAGTGTTAAGCAATACAGTTATTTAGTTACATTTTCCTTCTCAAAAAGTTGTATAATGGCTCCTGCCAACCCATCAGTCAAAGGGAATGCAGATGCCCAAAAGAATAAAGGATGGCAGGCCCCGTTATCTCCAGACTTCTGCATGGGAATTCTCTGATGCCTCTAATTGTGCAAGTCTTAGTCAACGCTTGTACAAAGTAGAAAACTCCTAATGAAGCAGAAAATTAGGAAAAAAATCCCAGCTTTTCAACTTGTCTGTATCTACTGATCAGCTGGTAAAAAGTAGTTAGAAAACACGAAGCCTGCTAAGACTGACCTTGGACTGGCCTTTCTATTTCCAAAATTCAGATTTGATTCTAAAGAGCTGTATTAATTTAATTCTAAAGGGAGAGGTATCTCCATATGATCAAGCCAGTTCAACAGGCAAGGAGCAGCCTTGGGAGGACCAAATGTGGTGTAAAGTGCCTATTAGACAGAACAGGCTTTCTCAATTTTTAGAGTTCTCTGTGTGGCACAAGTTAAAATTATATTTAAGTTTAAGACTATCAAATACATTATTAATGGCAGCCTGTTAGATTTAGAATCATAGAATGCCAGGTTGGAAAGGACCTCAAGGATCATCTTTTGATCTGGAAAGGGCACTAGAGGCATTTAAATTTGAGAGAAATATATTGGTTAGAGTAACTTTAATGAGGCAACCATGTGCCATTTGTTCTTCTTCTTCCCACAGCTGGAGTTCAGGTTTGATCCAGTAAAATACCTCAGTACTGTTTTGGATTGGAACTAGCCTGCCGAGCATCATGTAGGAGTGAGCACATTATATATACCCTTTGCTACAAAAGGAGAACTTGGTCCAGTACGTTTGGTAAACTGCACACATTTTGTTACCTCTAACACACTTGCAAGACATTAGAAGTGTACGGTTCCTTGTATTTGAAACGCACCCAAAGAGTCCACCTTAGTATTTGTTTTGCATTCTGCAGAGGAACACCTTCAGCAATCAAACCCATTTTCAGGCACAGGTTAACTAAAATTAAATGCCAGTAGTTCGTCTCACACTTCTCCATACAATAGCATTTCTAGGATGAAATATCAGGCATTCTAAGACAACAGTTCATCTTCATGGAGGTGAATGCAGCAGTTTTCAGAATTAATTTGATTTTATCAAGTTACTTAGTTGGGAGACGGAGGTATTTTGGGCTTTTGAGAGTGTTCATGGATCCCACCCATCATGATAATCAAAATTCCCCTGTGCAAGGTGTTATCTGACAAGAGGAACAGATGTTCTTCTACAGCAATACTGCATACCTCAGGGGCAACACAGTTCTGGCATAATTTGGGGGTGGTTCAGGATTTGCTGCTGCAGAGATGTGCCACAGAGGTCAGGAGGAAGGAACAGCAAAGGCTCAGCAATGGCACGGTTAGCAACACTTAACATTTGTCTCCTCACAGCACTTTCCTCACATAGGCACAAGTTCGAGCTGGTGGCATTGTAGGTATTGCTGTAGCTACTGAAGGAATGTAACACAGGAAATGTATACAGCATCACTTGCACATCAGTTATCTCAGGTGTTTCACTGACACTTTGCACTGCACAGCTGGGAAGCCTAGAAGATATGGAAGTATCCATCTCACTGTGGTGAAGAACTAGTTTATAAGCCCTGAAAGCACCCAGTTGGCCCAAATCATAAAATTGAGTATCAGAATATAGAGTACCCACGGGCTTTACAGAAGACTTACAGACCTCCTAAGCTAAAGAAACTCACTGTATTAGCTGTCGGAGCAGCTTTCAAGAGACCAGGCAGCCTTCCATTCAAATCCATCTAGTCCACTGAAACATGACACATTTCTACAAATAAGGTTTTATTAAAAAAAAAAATTTCCAATAAAAACTTGTCATTTCCTCCTTCAAGAAAAAGAAGTTTCTCTCTAAAAAAATGAACAAACTTACATTGGTGATTTAAACTAGGTAATAGCCCATGGGGAAGGAAAGTCATACTCAAAGGCAAGAAAACACTGGACTTCAAGAAGTGCAACTGGGCAGGGAAGACTGGAGAAAGCAGCCAGGGGCTCGTCAGATGTACACTTTTTCACTCAGAAAGTGAAGAAAACAGACAGGAATCTGAAGGAAGACAAGTGAAATACCTTCCTATAATGTCGCTACGGTTTCGGCTCAAAACTACTCTTTCGCTTCTGTATTGTAAAATTTCAAGGATTGCATGTAAGACATCTTCACTTTTAGTTTAGTACATCCTTTAAAAGCATAATCTTTGTTTAGGGATCCATTTTCATTTAAGAAAAAATGACCAAGAGCTGTAAACTGCAAGAGAAGCTAAGGACAATTCAAAAAGCCTGGTGTAAAGCCATGTATTGAGAACAGTCATGTTCAAAGCATTCATTTTGGGAGCCAGCATTGGCCAAAAGGAACAACGTATTACCAAAGAAAGATCTGTTGTCCCCCCACTCTTTCTAACCACCTAGTTTGTGCCCCATTTCTTTTTCTGCCCTTCCAAAAGCCTGATCTTTTTGCATAGCTGTTGCCCAATATGATTCTGTTGGACTGAGTTGGGTGAAGTCCAGAGAACAGTGCAATTCTGCAGGGAACAAGCAGTTACGCACATTTTGAAGTTTGCTTCAGCTGTGGGCTGACCCCAGGTGCTGCCTTATATCTAAGAAGAATTTGGTCTGCTTGCTGCTTTACAGAGCAAAGCAAAACTTCAATATTTTGTCAAAAGCCGGCTCAATCACATTGCAAGCACTGCTGACTGAAAGCAAGAGCATCTCAGGCTTTCTTACCATGATGCATCACTTGCTGTGCTCTGCAGCATCTTAAGCCCTTCATGGCTGGACAAACATTTTCAGTTTCAGACGCTGTGACAAAAGTCATAGCTAACAGCAACCTGGGAGGGCTGACTCAGGGAAGAAGCTCTTCACCCCTCCTGCCCACCACATCTGCACTTGCACAACAGGCCTCAGCTGAATAGCAAATCCACTGGACACTTTAACTGGAAAGATGCAACCCTGTGTAAACCTCTACCAACTCACAGTAAAAAAGCCTTTACAAAGTGACAGTAAGAGGCCACACGTGAGAAGACGAGCCCTGGCGCCGACCTAGCCCGGTGAGAGAGGCTCGGCCTGCTCTCAAGCGGACATAGCGATGCTGTGGTAAGGTGCTGTCACAGCAGACGATCGGGGCCGGCGCGGTGTCACCAGGACA
>NW_009619305.1:71676-111383 GCF_000690535.1 Cariama cristata | reverse complement strand
CGCGGAGGGGCCGCGGTAACGGCCCCGCTGCAGGTAAGGCGCGATGGCCCTCGGGGAATGCGGCACCCTCCCTGCCGGGAGCCTGTCCCCATCACTGCCCCTTTCCTGAGGGGGGACGGCCTCCTGCTTTCCCTTCTCATCCCTCCCCCTCTGCTCAACTGTTTGCTTTTGTTTTGTTTTTTTTTTTTAAGAAAAAGCAAAGTTAGTTTTTCCTCTCTGAGGTATTAAGATGCATTCTGCTGGATTAAAATATCACAGAATAACTCAAACTGCCATTAATGAAGTCAGATCTGAGAAGTGAGTTTCCCTCCAAAGCCTGCAAAAACTTGTTTTTAAAAAACAGTGAATGGCATATGGAGAAACTTCTCTCAGAAAGATAATTTAAAAGCCAGCTTCCATTCCCCGCTCCCAACTCCCTATCAAATCTGCATGTCTCCTCGAATGAATAAGCAGATGAACAATGTGCCAGTACTTAAAAAGGTGTACAATATTTGAATGGAAATAGGTTATGTTGATTAAACCTGTTGTTGGGCGTTGAGTCATAATGAAAGGAAATATTTGAATTAAATGAAAGCATTTTATTTGTCTAGCAGGCTTTTTTCTAACTATAAAAACCCACCTGCCTATATACATAATTTTAATGTCTACTCAAACTTTATAAATAAGGTTCTTAAAAGTTGCTCTTCCTCATGACAACTCCAACTAATTCTAATGACTGTCACGAAATAAAGCAAAAGCAGTATGTACTTAAACAAAAGGAAGATCCTGAAACAGTCACACACTTACCACATGGGAAGATTAGTTAAATCTGTATTAGTGGAAAATGTCTGAAATACATGTTTTATTGAAAAATGCCACATACTTTCATAGCCCCTCTTGTGATTTCCTCTTAGTCCTGCCGACTTTGAGCTCTGTTCAACATCGCAGTCGGAATAACTCCTCTGACTTCAGCCTTGGCAGGTGCAAAAGTGTGCAGCTGAGCCCAGGACACTAGACTTTGAGAACATTCACATTTTCGTGTGCCTGTACAATTAATAGCATTTCTTCCTGTGGTATCATTTGCTAATATATATGTTTCTACTGAGTGATTTTAGTTACATTAGTTTGTGCCAGTTCATTTCAAATGCAAAATCTTCCTAGACTGTAAAAAAAAAACCCTAAACTGTTTTGAAAACTGGTTTTCTCCTTCCTACTCTTTCATCCTGTTGCGCTGCTCAAAATGGTTAGTTTGTAAATCTCCTTGTTACAGGACAATTACTAATTCAGCGAGAAATTACAGACCTCAGACTGGCAAGTAGTTGTTTGGTGACTAAGTCTCACAGGAAAAAGAGTACTTTCTCTGGAGGTGTATAGGCATGCACAGGAACAGTCAAAACAGGAAAAATCTATTGTTCAAATTCATAATTTGCATGGAAAACAAGACATCACTGGGGTATATTCTCTCTCTTCTTCCCCTTCCCCCCCCCCAAACAAGCCTTTGCAATTGCAAACAAAATTAATTGCAAACCAAGGGGCCGATTTCTCTGTTGTAAATCTCAAAGGCACATTGCAAAATATTCATCGAGGAGAGAAGATGGATATGATTCAGCCTAATCTGCTACTGCAGGGCTATTATTTTTCCCTCGCAGCCTCGAGCATGTGTTCAGTGACATACAGTGAGATGTCTCTCATTCTCCCATGCCAGAGGCTGCATGGAGGGAAGCTGTGGGCATATTAGTTGGATCCTGGATCGTTTCTACAACATGAGAATGCTTGAGCAAAGCTCACAGACATCAGAGTCTATGTGTAGAGACTCTCCTCCAGGTTAAGAGCTAGAAGATTCTAGCTCTGTTAACTTTCACAAGGAACAATAATTTAAGCTGACATCAGAAAGATATGATTTCACTTGTCTTTTCAAATCAAGTTGTTACTTTCTTAATCTGAACCAGCATATTCTGTCCAACTTTCTGGATTTTCAACTATTTATATTAATCAAATCTATTTTGATAGTGCCCAAACAAAACTGTGGCTCCATTTTGCTATGGGCTATAAAAACAAGTTGGCCTGGTCTGTGTAACTAGCGAAGTATGGTATCAATGCTGCAGTAAGCACTGTATCTGCTTTCAACCCACACTTGTGGGTGCCCTTTAGAAACTTGATGACCTAAAGTGCTCACCCAGGCAGATGTTAGGTCTTAGCTGGGAGATGGCAGACCACCCAAACCATCAGTGTTAGCCACGTGAAAGCTGCTTGCACCTTCCTGCAAAGTCAAAACATTTGTTAAGGTGCCTTCGAGGTTTCATTCATCACTTCTGAATGTTGCCTAGCTCTTTGACTTGCTTCAATCACACACATTCGTTCTTTAAACTGCAGGAGAACTGAGCACCTCTCTGCTCTTTGCTGCTCTCCTGTAGCCAAGGCTGTGGCTTGTGACTGTCAGACTGGTGTGGCAGAAGGTGATCCCCGACTGTCTGTAGGACTGGGGGTGGGAGGACCTTACAGGGTTGACATGCACCTTAAAAAGCCAGTAAGAGTCTCAGATTTGAGAGCGCTGTAGCATGGTACAAGAGGACTCAAACATTGGCAGATGTACATAAAGACCCAGCTGCACAGATAGCAGAACTGGGATGCACAGAGCCAGAGATTTAAGTCTATACATGCATATAAACAACCATCAACAACCCCACAAACTTCTGATTAATTTGGATAATTACAAATGACAGTAATCATCAACCATGACTAAAACACTACTGATTTGCTGGACTTTTCAGTGTCAGCTATCTAAAAGTGTATTTAGGAATGAGGTGGACTTAATCCATTGCCTTTTTTACTACAAAATAGCCTACATGGCACACTTTCTGTAGATTTTTCAATAGATATGAGCAGAGCTTGTAATGAGTGCTATATTTAAGCAGTCACATGAACACATTTATTCAAACCTTTTCTGTGAATCTTTATTACTAAATCAATTTCAGTACATTGTTGAAACCTTTCAGTTCAGTGTTATGCTGGTTGGAAGTAGGACATCTGACACTTGTACCATGAAAGTAACTCCTAGAATTGTATTGCCATCCCAAACACCTAGTTGTTATAAATCTGAAATTAATTTTCTAGGAAAACTGTATAACATTAAGATTTCTGCCAGTTAACTTATTTCCCAGCTAACTCAAGATACGTACTAATGATTTAAAATGCAGAGTGAAAACAACAATAGATAAGCATATAAAATAATCCTATTATAGGTTATTTAAGTTACTCTAAGGCTTTGATGTTTATGAAGTTGATAATACAGAGAACTTGGTGAGAAATACAGACCTCAATCTAGAACAGCAAATGCCTAATTGTCAGACATTAATCACATACTTAATTCTGTAAGTATTAGCAGCATACTGCTAATCCTTACTCCTTTTGTTGTTAGATGTAATGATACTAAAAAAAATTAAAACTGTGACAATGGATTCCTTCAACCTAGCTTATGATCTTCCAATGTATTTTGAGGACAGTGATTTTACATGTTAACTTGTATATTATTCAGGACATTGAAATATATCACTGAGTTTTTGCTGATACAGTCTGAAATCTTGCCATGCTAATTAATTTTTTTTTTAAATTTATGAACCTGTTTGTCATACAGATTTATTCAGGATGATTTTAAAGATTCTCATACAATGCCCTATAAGTATATAAGTAATATATACAGCTCATTTTGCTACACCAGAGAAGCAGATTTTAATTTCTGGTGAATCTTAAATTCATTCTTCTTATTGTAATGATATGGCTTTCTGCTGTTGAACAATATCTTTGACAAAAACATTTCAGAGCACAAAACTTGAGAAAGATGTTGTACAGATTGGAGCAACTTCCTAAGTGTTTTAGTAAGAAAACGACATTTTCAGCTTTTATTTGTATTGCCTGGCACATGTGACAACCGTATTGATCAGAACATCAGAGCATAACTGGAATCCATTATTTCACTTTGGACTATTGCTAGATATATCAACAGCAGAAACTTAACTTCCAACCAATTGCTCATATGGACTGTCACCACAGATGGCCCCAGTACTGCCTGTCTCCGCAAAGAAAACATGACAAGACAGCTACTTTCTATGGACCAAGTAAATCTAACTGCTTACTTGCCCAAGGAGACTGTGTGGTTTATGTCCATGCTAGGCAAGATCAGATGTGCCCAGGGTTTAGAAATGAGCTAGCTGGTATGCCAAGAGCCAGCTTGTCAGCCAAATAAGAGGGCACCCCTTATAATAGGATGCAGACACATGCATCAGTCCACTTTCATCAGTCAATTCCCCAGTTAGACCCAGAGTTTTGCTGCTGCTGGGTTTTTTTCCTTCTAATTTGCCCCATTAAAGAAACAAAACTCTTGCTACTTCTCACTCAAGCCACTCTCTCTGCAGTATTAATTGATCTTAACATGAAAAATGATCTTAATGTGTGAAAATTTTGCATTTTCTTCTCTTTCATATTCTATATATTTTAGGGAGACTTAAAAAGTATCATAAAACTAGGGCTATTATAAACAGGCATCCAGATTAATACAAAGACAGATAGCATGTCACTTTATTCCACAAAACACTATCTGTCAGTGACTACTGTCAATCAGTTGTGTGCAGTTGGCTTTTCCAAATGATGAGCAAAAGTTAGTCACTGTCCCTTAATTTTCACTTGTTGCTTGTGCACAGCTGAAGGGAGATAAAACCCCCCTATTTCCTCTGCAACTTGGAAATAAGAAAAGCAAGGAAGACTGCCCAGAACAACTGGAGAAGCCAATGAAGATGGCAATATAGCATCAGGTGCCAATTTGCTAAAAGCAAGGGCAGGAATGAAGAATGAATAAAGAATCTGGAAGTGACAAAGACATTCTGGGGCCATATCCTGTAGGAGTTTCTCCTTTTTGTGTCTCTGCACCTCTACTTCTGAATCTCATCTAGTGACTGCCTTCTGTATATCCACTCCCTTTCTCCCACTGAGTGTTTAGTATTTTCAGCTTTCCATCATTTTCCCTCCAATTGGTTCACATTGATCTAACCAACAGAGGATGAAGAATATATATATAGACTCACTGATTCAGAAGTCAAATGCAACTGCAGTGCTAATTCAGCTTACACTGTTTATAAAACTACTATTGACTTTTTATTTTAAAATAATTCTACATGCAATTTTAGATGCCTGCAACAGCAGCCATGGAAATTCAGGCATATGGCCACTACCATATGACAAGTGTCTTTTTTAATAGTTTTTAGTCTTTTCCGTGTGTCCACTTGTGGATAACATAATTCAGTATAACACTTATTTAATGTTTTGATTCATTCACAAAAAATTCACTTCCAGTGAAATTTTAAGATATTACTCCTACCTCTGCCGGCTCTCTGCCTCATCCCATTTCAGTCTCAGAGGTTTGCGAAACTTGCATAATTTACTTTTCCTCTTGCTGAAGATAATAAATACTGAATTCCCAGGATAAATGCCAAAACATTAGATACTATTTTACAGTCCTAATCCGATCTGATTCAAAGTAGAAATTGTTGTTGTCTCATTGTATGGGAAATTGGGGCAGATATTTGTTACCTTTGCCTCAATTACTTAATGGTATGTTTAAAACATGAGATGTGTAAATATATGTGCAATAATCTGGACAGTATGTAGTCTGTCCAGATTAAAACAAATGGCTTGATATTCTATGCAAAGAACAGGTTATGTATATCTTTCTAGACTCTGGGAAAGAAGAAAATATTATGGGTCCTGCTAAACTCATTTTAAATACCAATAGTTGATACGGTATACATATGCAGGAAGGAATCCTCCTGTGAGTATATAGCATTTAATAAAGAAATGCATGACAAAGGAAAGGTCCAGATGTGCAAACATGCCAAGAGGCACACTTTTCAATGGAACAAACCAGACCGGTAAGCCCCTTAAAAAAAGGGCAGAAGAGAAAAAGTGTGTGTGCATGCAAGCACATGCAGCAGTGATTTACATACCCAGTTTAAGTATTACCTGTGAAACTGCTTAAGACTTCAATAGCTACCCAATTCTATTCCTTGGCTGGCATGCTGTGTCCCTTTGCAATGATGGGCTGCCAGTTGACATGGCAATTAGATCTCTTGATTCGTATTTCTTATACAAAAAATCGGAGATCCTTTCCTTCCTGTTATTTTCATGCTCTCTCCCTGAGCATACAAAATTACCATAGAATGGATTTGACCTTTCACATGTTAAAGACTAAAATTCTGCACCCCATCCCCCCCATAAAATTGCTAAATTGGATGTTGGTTAAGATCTGAAGGTAAATCAGTTGCTTTAGAAAGAGACCATTAATCAACCCTTTCATTTTGGTCTTCAGTACTGTGAAGACTAAAACCAAACAAGTACAGAAATATCCATAGGTTTCCTTTATCTGTTTATAAAGGATCTTCAGACACATTAGGAGCTTATAGTAGCAATCCAAAAGCTAAATATAAAAGAAGCTTTATGAAGTACTTATAAAGTCAGTAAGAGGTTTTCTGGGAAACCAGAAAGATAATACTTATTTTTAGCATATTTTCCTGTGAGATAAAGATAGTGAATGTAGAAAGTATGCATCCAAACCCAAAATGAGATACGCAAAAGAGATCCCACGATATGCACCAGGACTGTTACAGAACCAGCATTTAGAGAGCAATGTTCTGACAACACCATCTGCTCATTTGTGCTGTATCTTCCTATTACAGGCTCTCTTAATGTCTCATGCATGATTTTCTGTGCAAGTCAGTAGGAGGGTATGATTTATTTTGACATTAATATTTACCAGGCTGGTGTATACTTCAAGAATCCAAGATGTGGAGAATTTTTACTTGTTTAAAAAGCCATTGAAATGGTTTTCATTTTTCTTTGGAGACATTAACAACTTACTTTGTCACTTCACTACTGTTACATACAAGTCAGATACTATTCACACTGCATTAATTTAAGTAAATACCACTAGCATTGCTCTTACTAGAACTATAGACTGAAAGAAAAATTACTTTAGGGTAAAAAAGTTCACTAGCATTTTGCATTGGTCACTAAAGGATGGTGAAACAAAGCTCCAAGTTGCAAAGCTTCAAATTCTTTACTGTTAGTAATTTATTATGAAGTTAAAGTGCAAGACACTCCTGCAAAATTAATTCTGGACATTAAAAGTAATATTGTTTGATTGTCTTTTCCTAAAATCTACAACAGATTTCATTTGTATTTACTAACACTTAACAGTTGTCTTGCAGATTCTGGATAGGTAATGTTCCTATCATGTAGGTGTTTTTTTTTTTTTAAAGTTTTGAAGCAAGTCTTAGAAATAACCTTTCAGTGCTTTGATGAAATATAGCAAAAGTTCGCACAGTCTGCAAATTTCAGATCTGTTTCAAGACTGCATTAAACTATTGATTGATAATCTTTTCATCCAGAAATGGATTACAGAGCTGACAGGTTACTTAAAATAACCATTATGGATGTGAATCATACTGACAAAAGCAAAGAAAGCTCATTCAGAAGGAAACATCTTGCCTCAGCCAAACATTTTGATGAATGTGGATGGTTATATATGATTATTTGTATACAGTCAAAGGATTTTTTTAAATAGCTAGAGGTAGAAACATATAATTTCAATTTTCCTCATTATCAGAAAGCTTACCAAATATGTTATAGATATTGTTACTACCCATGTACTAGAGATGCTTTTAAACAGTGTTCTAAGATGGGGTTATGTATTTTCCATTCAGAGGAGTGCACCCATATGCCAGAGATCCCTCATTTACAAGCATGAACAGCAGAGGCAAAACTCAGTGTTTATGATTCTCCCGCACATGATTGCATTATTTTTCAAAACAATTACTTATCTTAATATTTAAAGGATGCATTTAATATTTAAATGCATCTGCCTTTTGCAGATGCAAAAATGAAAGAGCTGTAGTATACCGGAATGCAGCTTGTCTTGGTAAGTCAAATTATTGCTGATACCATGTCTTTTTTGAAGTTTTGATTTTTTTATTGTTGTAGATATTTACTAATACATTTACAGCAGCAGCTATTCAAGATACAATATCTTTAGTGTTGAAAACCTTGTGAAATTTGTATATCTGAAATGCAAATGTGTTGTAAAACATTAGCTCTGCACTTTTTTTTTTTTTAGGAGCTAGAAGAACTTTTGAAACCACACCTGACAATGTGCAGTCTTAAACGCTACAGTCTCAGAGCCCTTTTTCTATTGATGCTGTGTAGGTAAGAAATATTTGCTAAAAATTATTAATTCTTCAATGTACAATAATATCAGTTGTTTCATAATCAATTTACTTATTAGAAGTATATCTGACCAGGTAAGAAAGCCAAATCTACTTGACAGTTGAATCTTGCCTTTTACAAAGATTAAACAACCTAGATATTATTAACAAAAATACCAGACTGATCTCCTTCACAAATCATCTCAGCTGACTCAATTGAGCTAGATTTTTTCACTAAGAAGACTGATGGAGTCATAAAAAGAAAGGAATTTAACTTAAGCAAATGATCCTTCCAGTGAAGGATGACTGCGTAGAGAGTGTGAATATCATATCAGACACTTAGCAAATTTAGAAGTACATATGGTTATTGCCTGGAGCACAGTCCCTTGCCCAAGGACAGAAGCACACAGTCTACCTAGATGTACTATAAACTTGAGGTAGTAAAGTCATCATTGTACATTCATTACTAAAGGAGAATGTCTTAAAAAGAATTACCTGCTTAAAACATTGTTGTCATTCTCTGTTGATGAAATCGTCTTTAGGAAAGCTGAGTTGTGTTAAGCTGGCAGGTGAAACTGATCCCTTCTGTGTACAAGTAACCCTGCTAACAGTGCAGTTGCCATGACAAAAAAAAACTTAAGATAGAAATGGAGCACTTAAAATATATTCCTACTATAAAAATAAGTAAAAAGTTATTCTTTGTAAGTAATTCTAATAAGAAAATGCAAGCATGGACAGGTTAAACATTGTCACTACCACTTTTAACTGAAGTATTCAAAGTCTGTTAGCCAGTTCTCTGTGTAGAATTGCCTAACCTATTTGGTCTCCCAGTAAATTCCTCAAGATAAGATTCTGCCTGAGCTTTAGTTCAAGTGAGTGTGCAAACACGCTTAGATAAAGCCTCCAACTTGGTTGTGAGGGTAAATCGAACAGTACCCAGAAAGGGAGTTTAAAACATCCAACTCCCCCACCTTCTCCAGTGCTGTAAAGAGATCTTTGTCCAGAACACACACTTGCTCTAATTCCACCTTGCTTCCTCATCAGCTGTGACTTGCCACACTCTAATCGCTGGATGATACATGGCTTTGCAGTAATAAAAACACTGCTAGGAGAGCAACAGAATTTCAGAAGCATCTAACAAGGAGGCAAAATTCCCTGGGAAATTTTCCCTACCTTCATTATTATTAGCCAGACTTTGCAAATCCTCATACAGCTTCACATGGCTAAGAGTATCCAGAAGCAGAGTTAGTTAATTCCTGTATAGTGTCTGTGGGAGCTATATGCACGCACAGCACCTGTTTAGCTTGGACACGAGCACACAGCATTGACCTGATCTGATCATGTTGTGCCCAAATCCAAACACAGCTGATAAAAAGCTCTGCCCCTTGGCTAGCTCACAGCCAAGATGAAACTTAAGTACACAATTACTTTTCTCAGTGCACAAATCAGGAAGGTCTGGGGAAAGTGCCATTTGAAACAAACTATCTTGCTTGGCACTGAAACAGGGAAATATTTCTAAGCAATGTCCAAGGGCTGAGGTGCACTGAAACAAGGGCCAGGATTGCTCCCCAAGTGTCCCCTTAGATATCCCACTTGTACAAGCTCTGGCTAATGTTTGAAGAGAATTTCCTCTACTCAGTACTTTACAATCAATAATAATAGTGTGGGGTTTTTTTTGTGTGTGTGTGGAGGGTGGTCACTGGGGGTTGTTTAAAAAAAAAAAACAACACTAACTTTAGAGACAGCCAGAGCCTTATCTTCCCTATCATATAGAGAGGACATCATCTGTCACAACATATATGCTAACAGTGTCACACCAGGCTCTCAGACTCCACATCACTTTCCAGTTCTGCCTTCCTGAATGACATATCTTAACTTCACTTTCAGCACTTGACATTAAATTACATTATGATCACATCATAGACATGCATACTAAAATCCATATCCAGGGGGTTGCATGGATGGTCACTTTCCCAGAAATATTTTTAAGAATTAGAAATGAAAAAATTGAGGCAAATTTATCAGATTAATTAATAGAATTTACACTTCAAATCGTTACCAGGAATCAGCTTAAGTAAATATATGCTATTTGATCCAAGAAGGGCTCCTATTTATTTCAGGAAGGGTGTTTTCAAATTAAAGAATGCCTGGGTTTAGAGGCTCAGATCCAGAAAATTCTGTGAGATAGTATTTTTTGGTTTGGAATTTTTTTTTTTTTTGGCTGAGTTTAAGAGCACTTACCAGATACAGGAACAAATACTTAAATGTCTTAAGTGGTAACATAATTCTGTATCAGAAATAGCGTGGACAGCAGGACCAGAGAAGTGATTGTCCTCCTGTACTCGGCACTGGTGAGGCCACACCTCAAGTACGGTGTCCAGTTTTGAGCCCCTCACTACAAGACAGACATTGAGGTGCTGGAGCGTGTCCAGAGAAGGGCAACAAAGCTGGTGAAGGACCTGGAGCACAAGTCTGATGAGGAGCAGCTGAGGGAGCTGGGGCTGTTTAGTCTGGAGAAAAGGAGGCTGAGGGGAGACCTGATCGCCCTCTACAACTACCTGAAAGGAGGTTGTAGCAAGGTGGGGGTTGGTCTCTTCTCCCAAGTAACAAGCAATGGGACAAGAGCAAATGGTCTCAAGTTGTGCCAGGGGAGGTTTAGACTGGATATTGGAAAGAATTCCTTCACCAAAAGGTTTGTCAAGCACTGGAACAGGCTGCCTAGGGAAGTGGTTGAGTCACCATCCCTGGAGGGATTTAAAAGACTATAGATGTGGTGCTTATGGACATGGTTTAGTGGTGGACTTGATGATCTTAAAGGTCCTTTCCAACCTAACAACTCTATGATTCAATGATTCTAATTAACCAAAACCCCATGACAGTGCTGGCTGTTTTGAAGCAGAGAATTAATCAGTGATATAGGTGTTTCTTCTACAGTTTATCTACAAAGACCATACAAAAGCCTGTATCCTTGGGCACCTCAGGTATGAAACAAGAAGTAACACCTTTGTTTGCATCTGTAAACGCTTTGCCTGTCAGTGGTTGCCTGAAAAAAGCTTTTTCCCCCCCTAGGTTTTCCTGAGGGAAGTGTTTCAAAAGCTTGCTCAGACTGTGTTTGGCATTCTGTTTCTCCCTTCTCTCAAGTTCTAAGATGTTTCTGCCTCTTTCACAATGCATAAATTCAGACAAAAAATAGCCAGGAAAAATATTCTTGTACATGTGTCTAGACTGTACTTTTGTTTTAAGTGGTGATATAGACTGCTGTTTAGGGCAGATGTTCTCTCTCCCCCCCTCTAGTTACCCAATTCTATTAAGACATTAACTTGAAAGTATCTTAAACAACAAGCAGTTATTGTACCTTCCAAGTTTAGCCTAGCCTATAGAAATACTAAGTTTTTGAGCCAAAAGGATAACTAAGGAAATTAAATAATTACAATTCAGCTTTTATAAAAGCAAGTATGGCTCATTGAACCTGAAGGGTTTGAAACATATATTATACATTGTCAGCCCAGAACAGATAGACATTCCCAGCTGTCAAATAAATATATATTCAGTTTTCTTCCTTAAAAGCCTATTCTCTCCTCAGTGGCTGGAACAGCTGGTTCAAAGCAATTCCATACTTAGATGCATGCCAAAGTCTTTAAAAAACATTAAGAAAATGGAAAAACTAAAACATATGCAGTTAGTTAAATTTAACAACAAAAATACTGAGTAAAAGAGAAGCTTAGACGCATTGATAAGAAGATGTACATGCATAAAAGGAATGAGCCTCAGCTTTTACTTTTATCCTTTGTGATCCCTGCATAAGGCTATGTGACAGAATACAGGAACATACGCAGCTGTGAGCTCACTCTTGCTTAGTGATGAATGGGGCACACGAATTGAAGAGCACTTTAAAGTAAACAAGGCATCCTCCCTTAAAACGTAGGTAAGCAAAACCACTTCAGGCATGTAACATCTTAGGTTCCTTGCCTTTCAACACTGACAATCTGCTTCTGAGTATCCCCAAAGTTACCAGGATGGTAACACCACACACTCACATTTAGGAGGCGTCAGGTTCCTCTCACATATTGGCTTGCTACGGTATAGCTTCTCAAAGATTGTATGGCAAAATAGTTCACAATGGACAATGCCCCATTAACTCACAGCCTCAATTACTGAACAACAGCTTTCCCATGCCAACAAGTTCTTACTTGACTATAAAAATCAAAGATATGAGGCTACACATCATGTATTAATGATAGAAATCCAGAATTACTTCAAAGGGTATTACAGGTGATTTAAGGGAAGGACTTCCATAAAATAATGCCAAATATTTAAGATATATTTCAGAAAACAGCTGTTTATGATAACACACCAGACCACTCTAGAATTGCATACTGATGAGCAGAACAATATTGTACCCTTGCAGCGGAAAAGGGACAAGTTCTCCTTTGTTGTTTCACAGTACGTGAAAGTTATTCAAGAACAACCCAGTAAAGCTGTGAAATTAAACTCATGCAGCTCATCGAACACTTAGCTAAAATTACATGTAAATTACAAAAGCAGAAATAACTACTGCAAGTACAGTATTTAAGAAACGAATTAAATTCAAGTACATTTCTAATTCCAACCCTTCTGTGCAACATAAAACCGGCCATTTTATTTATATTCACATTCCTACTCAATGTGACCGTGCTCGTTTCTTTAGGACACAACTTACAGGAGAAAAATTCCTTATTTCAATGCTGGCATTACTCAAGGCCACACTTAACATTAAGTAATAACATAGATCTCCAGCAATCAAGAAATAAAAAATAGGGGAAAAAATAAGGGAAATAAATACAATCATTCAAATATCTAAGCTAAATAAGTTACAAGACTGCTAATGAAAAACAGCTACTTATGTGGAAATAGAGTCTGGTGAACAGAGAAATTACACAGCTATAGCAGCACTTCAAGACAGCGTACACCACATCTAAACCCACACTGTGATTTGGCCATGTACATTCAGTGAGATCATAGCATTTCAGTTTTGCCAATCTAAGATATTGAATTATTCCTAGTGGATGAAAACCACAGTTTCCTGACAGAACAGCTCAAGCTCTCCCAGAAACACAGTAGAATTAAATTCAAAGAACTAAGTTTTAGAAAGCTATAGGAGGCCCAGAAGCATCATTAGGAAGAGCAAGCAGAGGTTTCAGGGCAGCTCTGGGAGAAATTAGGAAGAAGAAATTCAGTGAGTATTTAGCAGGACTAGGAAAGACAACAAAACACTGGTGCCCCCTTAGCCATCAATTTGTACTTACACCCTTCTCCCCAGGTCTGAGCTACTACAGCTACTGCTCTTTAATACCTGGTGTAGGAGAGCTAAGGCATAGAGCTTATCACTCTTAGTGACACATCACTTTTGGTCTGGGGGGTAAGAAACACAGAGATCTTCTCCTGGTGAATATATAGGTGGCCGGTCTCCATCAGCGGAGGCAATGCCTCTGCCTGCAGTCAGCTGGGCTTCCTTAAATCTATCAATTATTTGCTTCTTGCCTTCATGATTAAAGAAAAGTCACACCCCCACTTTTCTCAAATCATTGGCAACAAGTAGTCAGTACCACTTGTGCTTTAATTTGTGAAGAGCACAGCCTGAATCTGTGAGAGGTGAGCACATTCTGCTTGCACTCTCGGGGTGCTCACCTTAGGGGTTAGGCAGAAATTAAGAGCAAAGTTATGGTATCTTTTGCTATGGGACTGCTACTTACCGTGTAACAACCCTTAATGACCTCAGGTGTCCCTCCCACAGCTGCTAACCGTCAAGACCCATAAAAGGTGAAGGGGGAAAAATATATAAAAATCAATCTGGAGGGAGTCTGATTAAAGAATTG
Organism: Cariama cristata; assembly: GCF_000690535.1. Classification (NCBI taxonomy): domain Eukaryota; kingdom Metazoa; phylum Chordata; class Aves; order Cariamiformes; family Cariamidae; genus Cariama; species Cariama cristata. Next base: position 97,300 of record NW_009619305.1, on the reverse strand, counting down.
CAGTTTGGGTGTATATGTTCCCAAGTTCTTTTGTTCATCTTTCTATTAAAGCTATTGTAGGGACCCCAGGGCAAAAATGAGGTTTGTAATTACTTACTTATATTTGACTTCTGTGGATGATATTTGTAGCTGTTTCTGAACAAAGGAGTGGTTTGTATTCACTAATGTTTCACTGATTTTTGCCTAACAGGATTATTTCTATAACCTGTTTAAAAATTGCATTGTAAAAGCAGGATTTTAAAAGTGTTTTTATGTACTAATCTCTGAGGCTGCTTTCTGTCTCTCTCCAGGAGCTAAATTGAATGTGTTTCATTATGTAAAAAGAAGCTCAATTTTAAATGCTGAAATAAACAATCAACACCCCTCCCACATTCCTAGATTATGATAATAATGCTCTATTTCCAGAGAAGGTATTAAAGAGCACTAAACTATTTTCTCAGGTGAGGCATTAAGAAATGGTAGACTTTAAGGTATAAAAGGGGTATTTTTTTTTTTCAAATAAGAGGCTAATACAGATTATAAAATCTGATATTTTCTAGAACATACAGTGCTGTGAAATGCAAATATACAAATGTTTCATGATATGTCGTCTGATGGGTAGTAAACATCAGTAATCTTGAAACTAATGCAGCTTTTTCCTGGAATGTAGTCTCTACTATAACTGATGATCTTTTAAAACATCCTCATGTTTTCCACTCCTTTTAGGTCAATGCAAATCCCTGAAGCTGAAGGAAAAGGTGAAATTCTACCTCCAACTATCCAAAAAATCATAAAAGGATACAACAAGTATCTACGTCCATTTTTTGATAGTAAGTAGAAAAGCTCTTTTAATATGATTGAGGCATAACAATGTGGTGTCTGAAAGTCAGCAATGAAAGCAAAGGGTTTTTTGCTATAGTTTTTCTCCAATGTTGGCCAGTGACTTGATCTTATGATGTAATTGATCTCATGATGTAATATGATATAATAAGATATAGCATAATAACTTTTGTGGCCCAAGGTGAAACTTATATTCCAGGCATTCACAAGCAAAGCTTCCTGACTCTGTTAGAAACCTGGCTATTGATGCTCATGTATCCTCAGTGAAATAAGCTGTAATACCTTACCTATTTAAAAGCATAATTTCCTCTAATTTTCTGAATAAGAACTATAAAAAATTTTGATTAGCAGTAAAAAAGCTTTATATATCAAACTGCTCATAAAAGCATGGGCAAATCTTGTTACTATACCAAGTATTATGTGCATCTACTATAAGACTGCAAGAGAATAATTTAATAAAAGCTTCTTGCCTCGGGTCTTAAAGGTCACTGAACTGCTTTACTGCAGAATTGAGGGGAAAATGAATTTAAAATGTTAGTTCCCTGCATCAGAAGGCCACGGTCACTAGGCTGGAAGACCCACATAGTCTACTGCACCAAGGCTGTCAATATTAGGCACCTGAAATCTCAATGACAAACATCTTTCTTGCTTGAATCAGGCTATTGCATGCATCAAAAATACTGAAGAGTTACAAGGTGGGGTCGATATCTCTGCCAGGAGTAAATGCAGAATTCTGAAAAAGAAAATATTTTGCATGTTGTAAAGATGCTCAGCTCTGTGTGTCAGAAAATAAACTTGCAGAGTGAATGCTGGACAATAGTTCTTAAGTTAAATATTCAGAAATGTTAGAGGTTTCAAATGAAGACCTGTATATCCCTTTATATCCCACTTAAAAATGGTTGAGTAAAGAGTTTCTCAGACCATACTGTTACTTCTTGCCATCCAAATACCTAGTGAGACTATCAGCCTGTCCAATAAGGGCACTGCACATCATGTGCAAGTTCTGAATCCATTTGATAAAAATATTAAGATAAATTTGTATTTTAGGTTTAGGAGAAATGGAAAACTATTTCATCTGTTTGGTTTTATTGTTGTCTCAGCTGCTGATACAACTGCTATAAAGTATTTACATGGTCTAAGACGATTTTCAGCAAAATAAAAGTAATGCTAATAAAGAAACTAACCCTTTCTTATTGGAGATGATGCATAATGGAAAATAACTGTGTGTTCAGTGGCATTAATATATTTCATTAATTACTTCATGCTAGTGCTAGAGATACATTGGCACTGCCATGATGGATGTGCTTTGGTAGACAGCAAACAGAATTTCCTTGCACAATCCTATGATAGTAAAGACCAACAGTAAAGCACTTCTGAGTTACGCATCTCCCTTTGCTAACGTGAGCCAATTTTTTTCTCAGCTGTTGTAATGCAGCAAGGCTACAGCTCTTTTTCTGCCTGGAAATTTTGTTCGGAGGGATGCTAAGGAATTTTTGTGTTTGCCTGGAGATCCCAGAGAAGCTCAAGCATGGATCAAGTCTATGTCACACACAGAGCCAGTCTAGCACTTCCAGACAGTGCCAGAATTGCTGCATATGCTTGCCACAGCTCAGGCATGCAAATGCTGTTTCAGACGTCTTTGATGGATCTATATTATCCCTACTGCTGAAGGAATGGGATGAGACTCTAAAAAATACATTTTATTGTTGCTATTTCTAAATGCAGCATTGAGGATTTTGAGAGAAATTACTTTTTTGTAGGAATAATCTAGGTTAGGATGGCCCAGGAAGTGTCTGTCCCAATTTTTGTACCTGTAGCTTTTTGCAAGATCATTTGAGATAATTTGCCATATGATAGGCTTGTATGCTTGGGGCAGAGTGGGGAGCGGTATCTGCCCAGCCCTGACCTCTCTCTGTTACTGACAAGGTGAGCTGCAGCCCAGATGAGATTCAGGTCCAGGAGAAGCTCTTGCTTTTCTTAGAAGCAGAGCTAGTAAACCACCTAAATCCTCAGCTTAACAAATCAGTGGATTATACTGATCTGTATGACCACAGCTATCCTAGCTTTGTTCCATGTAATATTTTCCTTATTTCTATGGATATTATCTGCCTGCAGCTGATGCACCTTGTATCTGTTTTTTGTGAGAAAGATTTCAGTATAACTGGCTTCACTCAGAATTGTATCAATGGCTACAGCACACCTGCTAAATAGTTGATGAAGCCAGAGTATCAATTTAGTCATTTATACCTCTTCTGTGACTTTTTTTACCCTCCTTATCCCCTCTCAAATCCTTAATTTCTTTGGTGTGATATTTGCATGTTAATAGTAACAGACTGACAAATCAAAAATGGATCATAAGATCAAAGTACTGGTTAGACTTGAGCAGGCAAATGAACAAATGCGTGATAAAAACATAAACTAGGGTATTCTGGTATTGGTCAAGATTATCAGCTACTATAAGAGCCTGCACAGTTCTAATTGTGTCAACTTATCAGTGCTGATTTACTCTGAGGAGAAAACTTGTATTTCTAGAAACATGAACAGAAAAGAATGTATATCCATATTAAACCCAAGATCTATGTTTGCTGTCTGAAGTCTATGAAAGGATTTGCATGAAATGGGAACCTAGTATGTATATGATGACACACAGAAATATTAAAAAATAATATCCTAAAGTCAGCTTTTTAAAAACACTTGGCTCTTTTTTTGGCAAAGATTTATTTGCTTTTGAAAGTGTGCATATTTCTGTTTATTTGTGATGTCAGTTAGATATGCACTCAAATATGCATGAAGAAATTTGTCATAAAACTAGATGGTATTATTTGTTGGCATCTACAGTGCTTTGAACTTAATGTTAGCTAGTCTTAATGGGACACTGAAATGTGATTTTTATCAAGTGTGAGAGGGCCAGAGATTAGCTTGAATTTTAGAATAACGTAATTCAAAGTAATTTCAAAGTTATTTGTCCTTGAAATTTTTCTTCAGGCCGGAAATGGGGATTTTTTGAAGTGGTGTTTGCTGCCAAGATACTATCATACTCTTACAAAATCAGTGACACTGAACTCCTTAATATTTAGCATATTTTTATCCTGAAAAGAAAGCATTAGGTAGAAACACATGATCATAAAATGAACGTTCTTTTTTTCCTAAAGCTAAGAGAAACAAATATTTACTAGTCAAGGGAATTTTATGGCAGCTCATGGGTCCTTAGTTTGATAAGTCCTCCATTTGCCTATTTGTTTGTGTTTGGTCCTTGTGCTGGGACTGGTAGATGACTGGAAATTACCTATGCAGATAACAATTCAGCTAGTGTCATTAATGAGGGGATTATAAATATATCTTTCATTTCAAACCAATGACTGTGCATAAACACATAAAAACTGTCTTCTCTCCTTGCATGGATTGGAACTAGTAGATTTCTAGATTTTTAAGCCTTGCTTTAGTCTCCTCCACCACCAGTCGCCCCTCCAGACCCTTGCTACCCAAACGCTGCCATTTATGCCCAATACAGACTGTCGTTCCCATCTCTAGGCACCTAAATTAGGTGCCTGAAGTTAGATTAGTTGAAGCCAGTCTTAGTATATCAAAGGTTTGCAGACAAGTAAAATTGAGTGATGTTTGTCCACGGTGGGTGACACATACCAGTTACCAAATTATGGGTGTACTTTTACACAGTGTTTAGTACAGAAGAATCCTAGCTGGAATGGTTACTTACTGGTTACTACCCTCACCTGAAGGTTACTGTTAAATATTCTCTTTCCTTAACTATAGCATTTTAATGTCCCTCTTTGAGCCGGTTCATCAAGCAAGTCTTAATAAACTGAACAGATAGACCTGGGAAGTTCCATTAACAAATTAAAAAATATCTAATCTAGAATGATTTTTAGCCATTCTTTGGACTGGAATACGAAACACTCCTATACTAGTGTTAGTACATAGTACCGCTTAACATAATAATATCCATCCAAGACTTTTAGATAGATGTGAAAGTCTTATATAGAAAAGCCTACATGAGAAATTTAAAACCTCACAGTTATTTCCCTTAATTGTGCTACATAACCCTGACACTTTATCTCAGCAATACAAGCTGATTTCAACATCAGGTTTTCTGCTGAAATTGTGTAGACCAATTTTATAACTTTAGGTGCTGTGCCAAACCTCTCTGAATTAATGTTTGCTGACTTCAGTGAGCCTTGGATCAGGTTTGTAGAGTTGTTAGGGGATACATAAAATCTTGTAAATAATTTTATACAAATAGATTTTGTTCTGTGATTGAATATGATAATTTAAGTGTTCTAATTAAAAAAGAGAGACTAGGAAAAGGTCACAGCTAAGTATATTTGAATATGAAAGCTGCTTTCAAGTGGTATAGAAAAGTGTCACGTTTAAATCAGTTATTCTAAACCACATTGAAAAGACTATTTTCCTTAGATTTGTAATGAGTAATACATTTCATGGTCTTAAGGTTTAAATTTAAGAAAATTAAATCTTTGAGTCCAACCTTCTGTGTAAGACCAGTCATCATATTTTTTCTCAAATGTTGTTTATATTGAGTTCCATGAGTTTAATCAGATGAAGGCATTTTAGTCCTCAGAAGTTTACAGTTTACCTCCAAAAAAAGACCAGGAGATATCAGAATGTTAGCTGTGTCTAAGACCCTTTGATCTAGTGAGACAAGCGCACAGGATACATGAGAGAAATATACCAAATAATCATCATCTAAAGACTATTTTATGTACCAGTTAGCCAATGTCTAACCCTTCAGAGAAAGGCAAAAAGCCCAGAACATGTATGACCAATTGTATATTGAGAAAAAAAAATAATCTAATAAATCCCTACTGAATCCTTAAAATTGTGATTTAGTAAATGAATGACTTGGTGCAAAACTGTAAACTTCAGCATACAGATGGTAATGTAGATTTTTAATTCCTTTCCTATGGAAATAAGAGACACTATGAGACTGTCATTGCCACCAAACTCAGCTTCCTGCATGCAGGACAGTTTGGGTTTTGTGTGTTTTATTTTTTCCCCTTCCTCTAAATGGTGAGTTCTAGAGACTCTAAATGATGAAGAGTAATTAAGTTCAATTAAAAAAAAGTAAATTTATTGGAAGTTTTATGTTGTCTGTAGCTTCCATAAACTGGAATCTTGCCTTGCTTTGTCAGAGAATGTGTACAACTTACTACTGGATACCTTCTCTCTGCACTCGCATACATTGGGCAAGTCATCTCTCCATTTTCTCTTTGAGGAGCTGAGTAAATGCTGTTCCTTAATTTTCATGTTACAAACTTTGATATTAAGCTGCAGAGTTTTTTGTCTTCTGGAATATTTCTCTTTCAATTGAATTCTGTTTGCTGTTTGCCCATTTTTTATTTTTTTCAAATATGGAAAGCAAATCTTGTCACAGTAATCTTACAACAGTCTTGCCAATACAGTCTAGATTGCAAGATAGCTTAATTCTGTGTATTGCTCCTCATGGCAATAGTGCTTCTCCCAAAGCATAATATGGAAACATCTTGTTGAAATGATTATCAGTGACAACCTCTAAATCCTTCTCAAAGGCACTGCTTGCCAAGATATTTTCCTATCCTGTACAGACTGCCTGCATTATTTGTCCCCACATTAATTGCCTGCATTTGGCTGTATTAAAATATGTTTTTTTGACAAATGATTAAACAAGCTGTTATTACAATTGCCACCAATTTTTGTCTTGTCCACAAACTGTACTAGCAAAGCTACATCACTGTCTAAAGATCACTGGTGCAAACAAAGGACTGAAGATGATTCCTGCTAGAAATGGGTCTGTCTTCTGATATCTTCATATCAACAATTACATTTGAGATCTGTCAGAAGGCCTATCTTAATCTGTCCAGTCTCTCCATGTAACGTATATTTGTCAGGGAAGATGTCTTGTGGTGGGAAGTTAAATGCACCAAAAAAATCCAAGTGTAATGTATCACTTTATAAGTCCTACAATACTCTAAAACAAAGCAAAGCTGGCAATCAGGCAGACAAAAAGAGTTTTTTATGAAACTATAATAAATTTTTCTAGTGATACTTTTCCTTCTAATTGTCTGTTAGAGTTGCATAGTATTTTATCCAGTATTACTGCAAGGATGAGGTGTTCTTTCAAAAAGCCATTTCTCTTGAGATGCTTCTGAATGCTAGAATTGTTTTAAGTTTTCTTAAACTAAATGAAAAAGAGCTAGTGCTAACAGCTCACTGCTGGCTGTTCACGATAGTGCCAGTTGTTTTCAGTAGCAGGTCTTAAGAGTTGCAAATACATACGTGACACAATGGAGGTTTACTTTGTTGGTACAAAGTTTAACAGACTGATCATTGCAGTGATGCAAACTGAACTTGTAAGTATGCTATCTGCCACTCTTGCTGCTTTCCGTACAGAAATACTGTGAATATCTGAAGTGATTAAGTAGCAGTCTTTGTACATAAATGTCAGTAAAAGTTAAAATGTAAATTAGATTGTGCACCTATTGCTGTAACAAGGCATACCCTTTGGCATTTCTTTGTTATGTTTTGAAGATTCCCTTCACTAATGCAGGTCAAATCGACTTTAGTTTTCTTCTGAAGATCAGTAGATTTCTTCCGAAGTTGTCATTATACATACAATTCCTGCCAAACATATGGAAGTGTAGGAACTGACTGCCTCATCTGGTCTACTGCCCTCTTTTTGACACTGTCAACAGGAGACCTTTCAGAGGAAGTTCAGGGGAAACCCTGGTGGATAATTATGGGAAGACTCATTCTGTATTAATACTTTGCTTATTTAGTAAGGCACCATAATTTGGATTTAGCCTCACACACAAAAAAGAAATTAGCATGTAACTATTGATATTCTGATTTAATTTACTGTTAAAGCAAAGCTATTCTCAGCAGCTTGCATTGTGTTAATAAAAACCCCTTCCATAATTGGTTTGGTTTTTTTACTCCTCCCTGGCATGTTGCTGTATCTGAGGGAATGTAATTTTCTGCTGCACAGCACGGGCACTTGGGCTGTGAAGACTCTCAGAGCTGGCAGAGCAGGATGGTTTTATCCTGACTACGCTACCACTCCTTAGTGCTTGAAACCACAAGGCAGGTCTGTGCTAGGACAATCAGTTTGAGTCTGAAGTACCTCTTAATCTAAGCTAGATGTCTTTTGGTGGTTGGGGGTCACCCAACACTACAATTCTGTTGTGTTACTCAATATTGGTGAAAAATACTGCAACAGGGAAGAAAGAAGAAAGAGATGTAGAAAGTCCTGTTTCTGTGATTCCAGAAAAATTAAACCTAATTTAATTTCAGTAGTCTTTCCAGAAAGTCAGCTTTTCCTCTCAGATGTATAACAATAGCACTGATGATACTGAAATGCTGCTAATGAACATTTCCCCTAATCTGTATCGCCTTAACTAGGCAAGGATCAAGTGTGGCTCCTACCAATAAAATATGATATGATAGGAAAGGGCCTGATTATTCCCAGACACAATTCCCACATATCTAGCTGAACACTGCATTGTCATCTCCTTAGGATGGTTCATCATTAAGCATATGCCTTGCATGATGAGATTCTCCCCAAATTCTTGTGTGACGGTTGGCAGTAATATGCTCTGTTACACTCACACATGGGAATCCATAGGAAGACTTAAAAAAAATCAGAAAATGGATTATAAATCACACTTATTTTTAAATTTAATGGTTTTTTGAGGATCTGAGACATCTGTTAAAGCTGGCAATATTGTACCTCTAATAATGATATAGTACAATGGTAAGCATAAGTATCAATTGACTCTGTTGCTGTTGCACCCTAGAAAGTTGAGCTGAGTTTCATAGACAGTCAGGTTTTTTAAGTCTGGAGGGACAAAACATAAATGTGTCCTTGGAGTATCAAAACCTGAAAAGAATGGAAAGAAACAGAAGAACAAGCTGTCAACGGTGTGAGAACTTTTCAGTCAAATAATTTTCTTCCAAAGTTAACCTCCAAAGTGTTCTTCCAATAGATGAAAAATTTCCTCTAATCTCTATGTATGATTTATAGTATATAATAAACACATAGATTACCATCAGGAGATGCTGCAAGCCTACAGTCCTGCCTTGAGCTGGAGCTTTATATCTGAACTTCCAAGTAAGTCTAGAACAAAGCATTTATAGATTCCTTCAGGAGTGCCAGATGTTTAACAACTTTAACACGTGCATTACAAATGGAAATTATTTTGGAGAAAAATAAAAATACTAATACACTTATACATCTTAGAATGACATGTTTTTTTCTTTAGTGTTACTCAGTGGGGTAGAGTTGGGCCCCATCTTCCTCTAGATGCCATTTGGGGGCATATAAGAGCTATGCACATAATGCATTGCAAGGAGCCAAGAGGGGCTTTCAGCAGTGTGCCTGCAATATACTGGCACCATCAGCTACATAGATCTTATCTAAAGTGTTTATGCATTTCTCAGTACTGCATTCTCTGCATCTCAATTACTTGGAAAGATTAATTTATTTAATATGAATTTCCTTGTATGTGTACTCTCTTAATTATTCTGCACACCTTCAACCAGGAATAATATCATGTTTCCATGAAAGCGCTGCACAAATTCTGCATTTTAAAATGCACAGCTGGTGATCTTCCTTCTGACACTGAAATGCACATTCACAAGGAAACAAGAGTCTGAGCGTACTAACATTACAATGACATCATGGCAACTCCTTAGGTAAGGTGTTTAATCACACTGAATAAATCTTCAGCTGATACTAATATTAAAAGGAGAATGAAATTACTAGGTTTCCTTTACAAATGCAAGTATTTAAATCACAAGTTAGCTGCTAATGGTCAAAAGCAAAACATTAAAATGCAATGACACAATATAGATAATATATTCTTAAATAGGCAGTAAATAAAGTCACTCAGATATCCCATCTGGATATTAACCATGTGACATTGCCAGGAGTAACTCCTTAGTTCACTAACATCTGATGGACCAGATGTTGCAACTGGAAGAATTCTTTCCACTGCTCTGCACTTCAGAGCAGAAGGGTGTGATATACCATGGGGATTGTACCTTCCGCACCTTGTTGTGCAACATTTTCCCCAGCACTTTGTTTCTGGAGGGGAGAAAAAAAAAAAATCTAACCCAGGAAATATTTAGGAAATAAAGCTTGTTTATTAAAGCCAGGATACTGTTAGTCTAGAAGTACTATATTTTGGTTATGAAATTGTTAAAATTCTTTCATAATGTAAGTTTGAGGAATATTTCCTCTTAAAAAGCTGCTAAACATTTAGAGAAAAAGGGATCATATTTTGGAAGATTTTGTAGCCAGTTCTGAACACCGAGTGTTATAGAACTGTATGCTAGATTCTGACTTTCTCTCTTTTGCAGATGGTCCTGTGTCAGTTGGAATGAGTCTGGATATTGCAAGCATTGACACAATATCAGAAATAAATATGGTATTGTAGCTTTTGCAATCTTTTTTGTTTTGCTTGTTGATAAGCTAATGTCTTGTGTTTACAGTTGCTAGCAATGTGACTTTGAGGCTTTTCTCCTTGTGCAGTCAATGTGTGTTATGAGATGAAATTTTATTTTTCACTAAAGATGGTGGTTATAACGCTATAATAAGTTTAGAAATGCAGATGCAAATCACACCTCTCATAGGTACAAACAGAAATTTGCTACTGACTATTAATCTTAATGAAAGGCATGTAAAGCAGTATTTATTTTCCAGATGAAATGCCTAAATCTTTATGCATTTCAAAAAAAGATACATTCACGTGTCTTTGAAGCCACTTCCTTTCCTTGTGATTAAACACAGCTGAAGTCATATTGTTTTTCTCTTTTACTGTTAATGTCACACATTAATTTCTTCCAGCTGTGTTTTATTGTATTTGTATCATTTATTTTTGAACAAACTATGAAATGCAGTATGCTTCTCTAACTGAATATCCAATGTTAGTACATAGAAATAAAAGGTAAAGTTCATTAACCAGATATTCAATACTAGAAAATACTTGTGTGTATATATATATAAAAAAGTGTGTACACATATAAAGAAATATATATATATATATAAAAACATGTATATACATAAAAGTACCTCACCATTCCATTACTCAGGCTTCCACGGAAGCTGAATATTAGAATCCCTCTGTACTTAATAAGTATTAGTTAGTATTTAGAAAGGTGGAAGTAAGGTCAGAACTTAAGATGAATTTACCACACTGATAAAAACATACCATAAAATCTAAATTGATTAAAAAGGTGCTAAGAAATAGTGTGATTTTAATGTAAGACTACAAGACATATTTGATTTGAAGATGAACTGCGCTGAGAACTATATTCAAGGTCTTGATAAATTTGTCACCACTGTTTACCTTGTGATGCTGAAAGGATAAGTAGTGCCAAAGGATGATTCCCTTCCTATTTCATTAACTTCTTTTGTCTACCTGAATTTATACAACATTTTCTTAAAAAATGCATTATTTAGTAGTTTATGTGAATGAAATTGTTTGCAACAACTTACATAAATCATTCTAAAAGCTAAAGGTTTACGGAGCCAGATTACCTGCTTACAAAACTCTGATGACTTCAGCTGATTTACAGCCCCAGATTTAGGCCATCAGCTTTTACTGTAAAATTCCAAAGAACAAAATCTACTCAAGCTAGTATTTCTTAATGATGTCAGCCTCACTTCAAGAGCTGGAAAATTTGGCAGTACGAGAGCCAGTACAACTGCTGTTGGAGTGCCAACATTTAAGAATGGGATGTAGAGAATCACAGGCTATTTGTGCCCAACAGCTGTTTCCATATAGTTTTGTAAAATAGAATAATAGTGGCTTGCTCTGTATGATAATTTTTTTTTTTTTTTTTCTCTTTCAGGACTACACGGCTACCATATTCCTAAGGCAGCGATGGACTGATGAGAGACTTTGTTTTGATGGTAATAAGAGTTTAAGCTTAGATGGTCGGCTTGTGGAAATGCTTTGGGTACCGGACACCTTCATAGTTGATTCAAAAAAGTCTTTTCTTCATGATGTCACTGTTGAGAATCGTCTTATAAGAATATACCCTAATGGAACAGTCTTGTATGCTCTGCGGTATGTATATACCACATACCAGCCTTTATATTTGTCTTCTACTTACATTTTAAACTTTCCAGGTTAGCATAATTTTATGCTTAAGAAATGGATCTATTTGTAAAAGTAAAATATGTGTGGTCTTGTGGTTTTATGAATGTGTAATATTATTGACCAATATGATTAAATTCTTAAATTTAATAATAGGTCTCATTTTCTTGCCTAAATAGATTCTTTTGCTTTCATGTAGACCAAATACAAGAATTGCATTTTGTCATTCCAGTTGTTTTGAACTGAAGTCATCACAGAGGAAAGCAAGCTGTGATGATTGATTTGCATTATTTATTGCAGATTATCATTTATAATAGATTTTGATAAATATAACAAAATTGTAAAATATATTGCAAAATATCAGCAAAGGAAAATGCATGCTGTAAGTGAGAAGGGAGCAAGGAGTGGCTTTTTTAGACTGCCACTAAACTCAACTATTCTGCAGTGTTTCCTGTTTGGGATGCTGCTATTCTTCCACATTAGATACTGGTAAATACCAGAATGTTTTCCTTGCAATAGATATTTGCCTGTGAATATTAGTTCAAGAAGGATACATGGCTTATTTTTATTTTTATTGATGAATAAATTTATCCCATTAATAATTAGCAATACTCTTTTTTTCAAGGATCACCACAACGGTTGCATGCAGCATGGATCTGACCAAATATCCGATGGATAAGCAGATATGTACTTTGCAACTAGAAAGCTGTAAGACACTTAATCCTTATTATTTTTATACAATTAGAAAAATATCTCTGATCTTTTTCAAGGGCTGCTACATACTCTTATCAAAGAGGCTGGAATTTTGAAAGAAGCCAAAGGAGAGTATGTAACCAGTTCTTGCTGAATTAGGGGACACTGGAGCATCTCTTTTATGACGAAAGGCTGAGAGAGCTGGGTATGTTCAGCATAGAGAAGAGAAGACTGAGAGGGGATCTCATCAATGCTTGTAAATAGCTTAAGGGAGGATGTCAAGAGGATGGGGCCAGATTCTTTTCAGTGGTGCCCAGCGACAGGTTAAGGGGCAACAGGCACAAAATCTAACACAGGAAGTTCCACCTGAATATGAGGAAGAACTTCTGTACTTTGAGGGTGGCAGAGCACTGGCACAGGCTGCCCAGAGAGGTTGTGGAGTCTCCTTCTCTGGAGATATTCAAAACCCACCTGGTTGCGATCCTGTGCAACTTGTTGTAGGTGAGCATGCTTTGGCAAGGGGGTTGGACTAGGTGATCTCCAGAGATCCCTTCCGACCCCGACCTTTCTGTGATTCTGTGAATTACAACAGGACCTACATACAAAGATAGATGCATGAGGCATTACTGAAAATAACATGGCAGTACTGAAATGCTGTCATGCTATTGATGATTAATGCTTAAACAAAATCTCAGGAAATTATCATAGACCTGGTTTTGCAGTGCATCCTGCAGTTATTCTGTTGGTCTTCAGGGGGAGTTCTGTGAGCAGACATTTTCCAGCACAGCCGGGAAAGTATGTTTTTTTTTTTTCTCCTCTTTCAGATAGTATGTTTGTGGTTTGTTTGTGTGTGGTGTTTTTGTTTGGTTTTTTTTTTTTTTTTTTTTTTCCCACCCTGAGGCACAATTCTTTTAGGAAAGAAAGAAATTACAATAAGGCCTATTTGTAAGGCATATAATTCATATTTAGTTAATTTACTGTCTTCATACTGAAAAACAGGTGATTGCTTAGACAGTTCTGTTCTGAGATGGGTATATACAGATCCTTCTGTGACTTATTTAGTTATCTCCATGCCAGTGCCATGGGAAAAAAATGTCATCAGTTGATGGACCAAGACTAAATATACTTTTATAGGTTCTCATTTTATCAGTCAACGTCCTCATAATTTTTGTTAAAATATGCTCTCTTCTACTTTGTATATATGGTCGCTTTGCAAATACTCAAATGTGCATGTTTATAGTTAGCTTTTTGCTATTATTGATATGATAAGACTCTATCAAAATATTTTTCCATGGGATAATGTAAAAGGATACTCAGTCCCCTGTAAGATGAAAATATATGTTCAAATATATGTCAATAGATATTCAAAATCTTTTGGAAGGTTTATTGGTACTTGTCACATTTTATTCTTTACCATTTCAGATGTGTGTGTGTAGTCTTTATCTCCTGTTGGTAATGACCAATTAGAATATTGCTGCAAAGTTTCATTTTAGACAGAACCACAAAGGGAATCAACCCCAAAACCTTCCTTACACAGAATTCCCTCTAGAATCAGCAGTTTTATAAGATCTGTTTAACAAATAGCAATTTGAATTAGAATTTGGATTGATCTTTAATTTATTTTCCTTTGGAAAAGCATGTTGGTAAGTCAATGCATATGGATTTACATCAACAACATTGCCTAATGAGTAATTTAATATTTTCTCTAGTTCCAGAATGAAATGTACGTCCCACAGGAATTTAAATCTATCTGACAGGATTAAAAAAAGGAGAATTCCCTATATAATTAAAAATTAACATTTTTCAGAATGATTCCATCTGCTTTTTCAACAACACACAGGTGTCTCCTGTCCAAGGGGAAAACATAGTAATGTCCTCACAAATGCTCCCGTGACATTGGTGTTTAGTTTTAAGGAAAACAGCTAGAAAAAATAAATGCAATAAAGAGTGTGCCTTTAGCTGCGGCCCTTTTTCTTCAGTGCACTGTAATACTTTCTTTTTTGGTATGCTGGAGATGGTGTTTGTTGCCTCATGAGACAAGCTATGTCAATTTATAGATGAATAGTGACATCATCCTAGAATACTGCTTGCAAACACCGTTACCTGGAATGAAGAATTGTGAATGCAAGCGTGCTTACACATTCACACAAATGCTGATGTTTATAAATAAAATGTAAAATATATAGCAAATACTTGAGCTGAAACAAAGTGTTAGGCCTTTTATTAAGTGACTACTAATGTGAAGACAAACATGACATGATATTATCAAGTAATGTATTTACACAGTAAAGCATACCTGGTGACCTTACAACATGCTATTCTGCTACTACTAGTTAACAATGTTGATTGACTTACAGTTTCTACAATAATACAGTAAAATACATTTCAGCCAAAATGTCGACTGTTTTTTCCCCGTTATTGCAACACTTCAGAAGGTAGTACAGGCACATGTTAGGAGACAGAGAGTTGCCACTCTGTTGATACGGCAGATGTGACATCTGGGGACTTGGAGGGCTCCTGTCCCGGTTGGTGCTGCCCGTGGAGTTCATGCTCTCTGCCATGTGGTAGGGAATACTACCATTGATTCACACCGGGCTGAGGACTTTTTTCCTCTTTTTTTTTTTTTTTCCCCAACACAGGCCTCCAGTCCAAATACATATTCATGTTTTTGGCCCATCTCTGAAATTTTATTTTGTTTTTGAACTTGTCCTTCAGCATTTATTCAGTGAAGAGCCATGTGAAGGCACTTAACTTGTGCTTGATAATCAGGGGAAATTAAAATTAGCAACAGAAAGGTAAAGAAACTAATTTGTATTAGGCATTATGAATGTTTAATCCCAAATTTACTATTCTTGTAGTTAACCCTATTGACATTAGCTGCTTATGCTGTATCAATGAAGTACAGAAATGAGACATTTTGGGCTTGAGGAATTAGTTAGAATGAAAACTCAGTGTCATGTAAAGAGAATAGAGATTACTTGTAAAAGCCAAATAATATGGCTTAAGGATTTTGTCTCTATAAACTTTTAAAACATTTTATAATTAGTAAAATATTAATCCCCTGAATAAAGAATAACTTTGCACAGAGGGAGCACTGCGCTATTTAATTTTACTGACTATTAGGAAGACTCTCCCCATGAAAATTCTTCACAAATAAAGTTTTGGAATTAGTATTTTCAAAGAATTTTCATAGCAAGGATCACTAAAACCTACTAATTGTTTGGCTAATGAAAATACTTTGGAACAGAAATAGTTGTATTAAAGAAAAACAACCTCTGTTTGGATATATACTTGCTATCACCCATTTAGGCATCAAGAAATTCTCCCATCTCATACAACTTGGAAGACTCAATGTCTTGTAAAAAATAAATAAGGATTTACTGTGGTACTCTCTAGTTATTTGGATTTATTTAAATACCTGCAGTTCTTTTATACTGAAGGAAAGTAAAATGAATCCATGCCTGGAGTCATGCATAAACATTGCTTCTGTGAACCTCTTTGTTTTGACTAGGACAATAGAATCATTTGTTTATAGGAAATGTTACTTTTATTTTTCATCTCCCAAATCTGAGAAATTTCCCAGTGTGTGGTTTTAGGGAATCAAGACCTTAGCTTGGATGCACATGCTTTTGGCTTAGTCTTTTGACACAGCAGTGTTTTGACTTTAATTGCTATAAATGTGAGAGTGTGAGCAGAGATTCCTGGTCATGATACCTTTTCAGAAAACTGCCAATGATAGTGAAAACAAAATTTACATTTAAAGAATGGTCAGGAAAAGAATTTCCAGAATTTCCAATTTTAATTGATAACCAGCACAGTGTTCCCTTGAAATGAAATTTCTGAACTCTTGTTTTTCGTACATTAAATGGCTGTAGGAAATCAGTTCTTTTTTGACATTACGAGAACCAAAGCCATTAACTTAAAAGTATTAAAATGCTCTTTTTAATTTTAATGCATGTCTTATTCTGTGATTCTAGAGCTTTGTTCTTTTTGCAGCATATACCCTTGTGCAACGTATTGCATTATTGTCTCACACTATAATTTACTTACAATTGACTGAAGTCTAAAAATAATCATCTGCTCATGTTTCTGTTCCCTAAGCTTAGCTGTTAACTTGCACAATATGATTGATCTAAGTAAGCTAAAGGAAAAGATGTTCAAATGCTCCCTGTTAACATGTAAATTACATTAACATAATCTTGAATTAATCATATACACTAGCTTCAAAATTGCCTACCTTTTAATATAATGGGAAAAAGCTATAGAAGTATTTTAGCTATGATTGTGCCGCATGCTGACAAGTGTGTGCAAAATACAGTTGCCTTCTGATAGATGATTCATGTCCCGTCTCAGCTCCTAATTACGACTTGAAGGTTAAGAGGAAACCTCCTGGGATCCCTGAGGCATACCATGCTGTTGAGCCTGCAGAAACATCAGCATCTAAGCTGGTGTCCTTGGGAAGCATCCAAGCTCCTAAGCCAAAATGTCACCCCAAGTGATGACCCAAGCCCATCTCAGAGCACAGCGCCAGCATGCAGCAGCCCTGCTGCTCTCCTCACCCCTTCATTTCTGGAGGAATGAGGACCTAATGCACTGCATCGAGAAACTGCAGCCTGGGGTGCTACAAAGGGCACACTTAGTGTCTAGTCCAAATGCTGGCAATGCTGTAATTCATAAAAACTGTAGTTCTTTAAAGTTTAATAGCTTTTGTCTTTAGAATGCCATGTGGTACTAATCTCTTTTGTTAGTTCATGTCATCTATACTAGAATAAAAGATATAAAAAAGACCACCTCCAAAAAAGTCAGCTTTTAAATGATAAGACTTTGTATGTTATTGGGAGTTTTGTTGCAAAGAAGCATTACATTCAGCCAAAAAATGTCATTGTTTATGTCTAATTGTACTGTCAGATAGACAAATAAGAAACAGCTGAACCGTAAGTGTGCTCAACACAAATTAATTATTGTGTAAAATAACCACTTTTGTTGGCTTGTGTATCACTACAGGGGGTTATAACATCAATGATGTCATGTTTTACTGGACTAGAGGAAATGATTCAGTTCGAGGTTTGGACGCACTCCAGCTGGCACAATACACAGTAGAAGACCACTTTACCTCGGTATCCGAAGCAGTATATGAGACAGGTAAAAACCCTTCTAACACTTTCTAGGTACGGTTCGGAACATGGCTCTGGAAACAGAGCAGCATTAAGGAACTGAGCACATCGCTTTCTCTTAGGATGACAATTTAAATTTTCTGCTAGATTACATTCTTGAAACCTTACATATTTTTCCAGATGTTACCAGCAGAGACCCAGCTAATGTAAAGGTTGAGAGCGTTTGAGCATTTTCTTGGAGGCTATGCATTATCTAAAGAATGATAAACAAGGGATGTACTACTTCTTCCATATAAAGTCAGGGAGAGCTCTTGTGAAGGAAGAAGAGTCTGGAGATCTGGCATTTAAATTGGAAAGAGACCAGGGACCCTGGGTACCCAGTTCTCAGCCTTCCCAGAAATAGCCACTCCAGCTTTATCAGGCAAGTCAAAAGCTTCTATTTAGCCATGGAAATTTCCATGAATATGCTGGGTGCTTTTATAACTGCAAGAGGTTGGGTTTCATGGCTAGTGCTTGTCGGAGTTGCTTTTCATCTATGGCAGCCTCTGTCCAGCCTGGTGGGCAGCAGAGCACAGATTGCCCGGCCTGAGGTTCCTCTGCCCAGGGAAGGATCAGAAGCATTTCCACAGACCTGCTTTTCTGCTGATCTTGGAAAACTGCTGTAGAAAGTTTCCTCTAACTGCAGGACTTAACCTCATGAAAGAGCGTGCTCCTGTTTGTCGTCCAGAGATTTCGAAAGGGCTTTCAGAGAGTTCAGGACCTGCCAAATCTGCTTTATGCTCTTTGAATTACTCTTAGGTTCTTCATCGCTGTTCTTCACTGCATTCTCAGTTTCTCTTTTGCTCAAGTGAACACGCCAACGGAAAGGGTGATCTTTAAATGAAGACACACACGTCCTTCAAAGCTATATTTTCACCAGAGGATATGTTATTAATTCTGAATCACAGAAATACAGTTTCTCTATTCCATTTCTGGGTATTTCTACTTTAATAATTCAATGCAGAGAAACTTTATGATCTAATTTCAGGTATTAATTCAGGCTAAAAGTCAAAGTTCTCTAAATGGATATAAAAGTAGAAATAAATACATACTAACAGGTTCCAGGATCACAAAGTATCTTGCTACTTACATAAGTGACATCTGCTTGCCTTCCTCCTCTTTACAGCTTCTGGGTAAGCAACATCAGGTTCAATCAAAGGAGAAAAATCCTTTACTGCTGTTCTGCTCAGAAGGGTATTAGGAACAGTTCACCATGCAGGACAGAGGAAGAGGAAACCTGCTTAATTCTTACCACCTTCTATCATGGAGTCCAGGCTCTAAAGCTAAAAAACGTTCTATTACTTTTTACCAAACAGAATAAAACCAATTTCCAATTATAACTGAAGAGGCATGATCAATGAACTATGCTGCTCTTTTCAGTAAATGATGCTGTCTTCCTCCTTTTATGTTGGTAGGAATCATATGTATAAAGTCAAAAGCCACTTTTTCTTTTAATTATACATTTGAACACATGTAACTTAATTCGATTAAAATTTCCCACACCTGCTCATTTCAATTCTCCTGTTCAAGAAAACCATGTTATCAAGTGCTATGCAGTACTTTTAAAATGAAATCTCATAATCCTCTTAATTTTCTATTGAGTCATTATGATTTAAGTGCCATTTTCTACAGATTTTTTTTAGGAAAGCAGTGCCTACTGTAGCCCATATTAAAAGAAAAAAGCAAGCAGTTTATGGAACTATGTAATCCATTTCAAAATGAAAAAAAATGCTTTGCATTTCCTTAACACCATTAAAATATATCTGAGAGTATTTTATAAATAGCAGTTACATTATAGAACCAGTTATTTATAACAGTTACGATTCAAAAGGCTAAAACTAAAGATATGAGAGAAGAGCTGTGTGTAGTGTTTCCTAACACAGCAAAAAGAGAGGTCAGGATTTGATACTCTGTGAACTTGGACAGACAGTAGAGCTGCTGTGCAAGTGAAATATTGTACCACAATGCAAACCCCAAGTTCATGTAGAGCCACTAACAGAGCTAAATTTAAAATGTAGTCAGCAAAATTCCTGCATAAGTAACTTCACTAAATTTAAGAAAAAGATATTATGGATTAATCTTGTTTATAGAACAGCATGTATCACATAATAGAATAGTAATCACATTATTGTAATCACATAATAGTAAGTCAATTCAAATAATGTTAACTAGATTGCTGGCTAGGGTTTGGTGTTGATTTCACTTTGGTACATACCAATTTCATTTGGGACATGGGTAAATGAACTGCTTGAACCACTTCCTACATGTCTTTTAGCTATAGTCCTTATTCTGTATACACTAATACACTCTTGGACCCCAAAACCGTGTATCTGCATCAGTGGCTGCTGGGTTTTTATTTTATCTCTCTAGCCAACACCACCTGCATTCTCATAGTAATAAATAGTGATATAAAAATTTTGCCTTTCTTCTTGGAAAAACATAAAAACAATGAAAGACTGTTACAGTCTAGCTTTTTGTGTAAATAATCATAGAAATACGGCTGAAATACACTTTAAGAATTCATTTAATCTGTTCTCATGTCACAAGGCAAGGTCGTCTATATCCACAGCCTACTTCCTGACAGATGTTTCTAGGAGTAAGTTAGACAAACCTCCAAAGTGTCTGCTTCACCCTCCCTAGATGATTTTTTTTCTGGTAATTATTACACACATATTTTTCTCATGTTCAATCTTGATTTCCCTTGCTGCATTTCAAACCCATTATGTGGATATAGAAGACAAATTTCCTGCTATTTTTCAGCAGTCCTTTTGCTATTTCAGGACTGATATATCTTTTCTCAGATGAACACTTTGCCTCTTTTTGATTCATATAAACAGTTTCCTGGATCTACTATCTTTGCCATTGTTCTCCCATTGAATTTCTCATATCTTTACTGATGTGCAGCACCCAAAGCTGGGTACCCTGTTCCCATCAGATGACATCCTCTACAGAGGAAAGAGTTTACTTAATGCATTTCATTAACTCTGTTCTTGTTTATCCATTCTGGGTTGATGTTTGCTTTTCTTGCAGAAAGCATTTTTTACTTTGTTCGGCTTGTGATTCCTTCTAATAGTCCACCTCCTTTATTGTCCTGTAGCCATATATTCCCAGTGCTCTGTTTAGGGAGCTAGTAATCCCCGTCTGAGTGTAGGACTTTCTACTTGGTTTTGTTGAATTGCATCCTGTTTTACTCAGGCTGATAGCTGCTGAGATAATTTTGAACTCTAATCCAATGAGCTAACACTCCTCTCTTAAAAGACACTTGGTGTCTCATCATGCTTGTTAGTGAGCAGTACTGGGCACAGGACAGACCCCATTTGTTCCCACTTCATAAATGCTTCTATTTTCACAGCAAGTGGTAGCTAATTAATCTCAATCAACATTTTTAATTGGAGAAAGAAGCAAAAACGTCATTTAATACTTGAGGCTAATTGGCTGTTGATAGCTTTTCTTCTGGCTGGCAACTTTCCTTAAGTCTTGTTCTTACTACTGCAATCTTCCTGCCAAGTCTTCAGCACTGAGTCTTCAGCCTGAGGCCAGAAGGCAGAGAGAGTTATGTCAGGCAGTCAAGGCTCTCAGTGCACTTCCCTGCTTAGAAAACCGTGAAGTCAGCGAAATGGCACATTCAAATGGTATTATTTTGGTAGAACAGAGGGAAAGAAGAGACAAAAGCATAAAGTCAGTCTCTTCTCCTTGACACACACAGACAAGACATTTGCCCTCTTGAAAAAGACTGCAAAGGGAGCTGGCTGCTGTTCCTTGTCTGCAGTCACTGCCAGGGTTTTGATGTCTATCACAAATCCTGCTTCAGCCTCCTTGTGCTAGAGGCCTCGTCAGACCTCATTTGCCCGTGCAGTGTTGAAACTCTGCTGACCCCTGGCCACTCCATGTTACTGGCTTCTCTGGTGGGAGGTCATGATTAAGTCAGTAATCAGCTGCTCTCATTTATAATTAGCGATCTGAAAATCAAAAAGTATATAAACTATATATAAAGTATAAAGGGTGTATAACTGTGTATAAATGTAAGACTCCTACATGGAGTGTATGTTCATCAGTCAGTTTTTCTCTTGAAATAAAGGCATTACCTTGCTTTGGCCTACAGGCCCATCTGCAGTTTCCCAAGGCTCAGGAGATTCCTTAGTTTAAAATCAAGCTTTTCTAGGATTTTAAATTCTTCTTTTTTTGAGGTATGGTACACAGAGTAACTTATCTCATTCCCTTTATCAGTTCTCTTATAATCTGTAATTGCTCTCCAATTGTTATTTCTGAGAACAACTTCTTTGCCATACAGGGCTTACAAAGAATCTCAGAACCGTGTTCGGTATAACCTTATCTGGTGAGTCTTTGGACAGCCTTACCTAAGGTTCAAGCAGTTACATATGCATATATATCTGTTACCATGTTGTATTCGACCTACCTATCTGAGCTCATATAATCACTCTTCATAAGCAAGGTTTTCCACTTGAGTTGATGTTTCAATCATGACCTGTTTTTGTAATAGTTCTGCAATCTAGAACAGTTTAGAATGAAAATAGTTTTGGAAAATGCATTGAAAAAGTTACAGTAACATGAAAACATATGGAAGTGCAATTAATGGAATGAATATCAAGGATATTAAGAAGAGGCATTTTTTGTTAACTTCTGGGAAGTTCTTTGTAGTATAGACAGAAATATACATAAACACTTGGGGGATGTTCTGTGGCATAGTTTTTTTGTAAACTACTGTTTTTTTTTACAGGTAAGATAAATGGATAAATATATCTGCACAAAAACACTACATGAAAGGTTTTGTTTCATTCTTAGGAAATCTGAATTTCAAACTCATTTTTTATAAAGCATTTTCATGAAGATGAAGCTCATGTTGAGAAACCTGGCCTGATCTTTCATTTCCTTTAATTCACTTCTGAAAAACAAGTAGGAAAATAGGTAGCTTATAAGATCCTGACTGTGCAGAACAAAATACTGATTGTTCTCTGAGAGAGGGACAAAGGAGCTGTAATAACATATTAACCATACATATTTACACACTTACCATCCTATAACAGTCAGAGAATTGTGTTTCAGTTGCACAGCTTATTTGTTGGGTAAAAGTGGGGACACTACTGATTCCTTAATGCATACGTTCATTGTAAACAAGAAATAAAAAATTGCATACTGGAAACTACATTTTCAGCACATAGTTAAGGCAGTAAAATTCTATTTAAAGCTTTCCTGTACTGTGCCCTTAAAAGGTGCAAGAAGAGAAGAAAATGATGCATTCGTAGAGTTATACTGATGTGCTTGTGTGAGACGTACATCACACATTTTAGCTGGCACCCAAGGGGTTAGCATACATATTTCATGATAGAGAAGAATGTGCTCTTTGTGCCTGACTGCACACCCCTGTGCAGGATACCAAAGTGCTTCTTACATAAAGTGATGTGGAGCAGTCTTTTACTGAAGTAGACTTCTTCAAAAAGTCCACAGAAAGTAATTGTGGGGAAGGTGCTCCCACCCCGTAACACTAGAGTGGAAGTTAGGAACTGCTGACAGATTTGTACAGCATCAGTCCTTCCTTCAGGTGCCTCTGCTGCGACTGTCCACGGGTCAGCGGGCAGCAGGAAAGAGCAGAGATGCAGCATTCTGCCGTCAGCTGGGAACAGACACCATAGAAAAATGGGATAATCAAAAAATGAATGACCTAGGGTGTTAAGGAAGTCTCTTTGTTTAGGTATATATTTATTTCTCAGGCAGCGCACCAACAGTCAGTGTTGATAAAATCATCAGTATTATGGCAAGATCTATATGAAGTGTCAGATAGGCAGTGCTGTAAATTAGAATATTGTCTTTAGAAGCCAAAAGTCAAACTTCAAAGGCAAATTATAAAGAGGAATAAACTAGCTTCTCTTGCCTTCAGAAAGATCTGCCTTAGACCTAGACCTACACCTGCTCAGCTACTGGGAGTCTATGCTGGTATAATTTTTATGATACTGAAACAAAAGTAGTCAGCTGGAACCAACTGAAATTTGATTTCTTTCACCTCTTTCTACTTTCTAGGGTACTTTTTTTTTTTTCTTTTTTTAAACAGTAGAGAGAGTTAGATTAGGTGTGGAGACTGTAGTCTGCTATCTAGACTTATTCTTCACCTATAAGTTAGAGCTTAGAACTACTGTCTAGTTTTGTACTTGTGCAATCTAATAAATTAGTAACTCAAGCACAAGTAACTCAGCTTAATCTTCTTTAGCTGTGTGGTAACCTAAGTAGAATATCTCACCTTCTGGTGGGTTTAGAGTATATATACTAACAGTCATTTAGGTTCAGATTCATCTGAGAAACTGTTAAACACAGTAATTTGGTACTTCGGTAAGAGCTAACACTATGCCTTTGCTGCAGAGTTTAGCTATCTGCACAGAGATTATTTCCATCACATTATCAGATTTAAATCAGAGCATTCACACACTGCAGTGACATCTATCATGGGACAGAAACTTGAATGAAAAAGCATCTTCTCATTTTAACGCAAATATTTTTTTGTCTGTAAGACTCAAACAAGGGGCAAACTTGACAGTTTTGAGGAGTTAACTTGAGCTCTACCTGAGTTAACACTAGTAAAGCCAGGACTAGGATTACATGAACCTTTTTCACTTTTGATCTGACTGACGGCACCATAGCCTCAGATGTGCAAGTCAAAGGCAATGAGATACAGCATTACTATCTCATATGCAACTCATGTAATAGAAGTAGCAAATCTGTTTCTTTTTAAAGATGAGTAGTTTTGGTACATGTGGAGTGTAGATGAAAAAAGGACTGTAATATTTCCCTATCTTCATTTTGTCCCTTTGTTCATTTCTTTAGCGTGATAAGTATGCATTGTATACTTTTTCTTTACTACTTCTTCAGTTTATTACTGGAGGAGCTCATATGAATTCTATATATAGGTTGCTTCAAAATTTCTGTTATAAAAGCTCTTCTGAACTCTTTAGAGAAATACTGACACTATTATTATCATGTCCATGTTGTGTCTTTGGATTTTGGTAAGCAGAAAGCCTTAAGGTTAGAGAAATGTCTTTTCTTTGTTCCCCCAAAAGCCACTTGAGCTATAAGCTGTTAGAACTCTATTTCTCTTTGTTGTTCACATTACTTCAGAAATTTCTGGCACCAGGAAAAATAACACAAAAGAATGCAGGAACACTCAAAGGGCTTGTCTACGCTTGGAAATTGCAGCAAAGTGGCAACCTGTGACTTTCAAGTTTGGTATTTTGAACTAACTTCGCGTGTACACATTTGGCTTTTACACTAAGGTGAACGGAGATACAATTGTAGGCTGCTAACAAGGAGAGGACATTGCTGCATGGCTATTATGGATTGGCTATTTCAGAGTTTTTCTTCTTAAAGACAAGCTCTAAGGCTGAACCACAGGAACCCCCAAGTGCCTGTGCTACTCTGCAGGAAGCATAGGCCAGCCTCTTCACTCCCCTTTGCTGGGTACATGGCACCACATCCTTCCCTATGGTCAGGTCAGCACAAACACAAGTCAAACAACTTTTGTGGAGGATTCCGTTTCCTCCTGGTGGTTTGCACCCTCTGCACTCTCACACGAGCTCTGGGTTGACATGTTTTCCTTGCTCACGGTGGCCATGCCATTGTCCTTTGTGCACTAGCTGCAACCATGCCACAGCAATGACAGTACAAACACTGCAGAGAAAATCTTGTCTTTCTATTTAAAAGTGTCTGTTTTGAGTTCTAGTTAAATAGCAGCATAAAAGATTGCAAGCAAAATTAATAAAATCCTTAACAGTTTTTATTAAGGTTTTAAATGATTGCTCTTGCACAGTAGGAAGCCACAGATTTACAATTGCCTGTTCAACC
>NW_009619305.1:18023-71645 GCF_000690535.1 Cariama cristata | reverse complement strand
CTTTCCCTAAATAAGCTTTATGCTATAGTCTTTTATCATACAGACTCAGTGTTTTTCCATAGCACTAGTGCTTGATTTAGTGCAAGGATGAGTGCAGACAGAAGCAGAAGTAATGTTGCACAGTCAATTATAAGTTTTTCACTTTCTAACTTTTGAGTGTTTTACTTTGGTCTGCTTACACTTCAAATCAATTTTGGTGGGCAAAATAACTTTTACTGAAACAACTGTATTAGGAAAAATCACAGTATTGGTAGAGGTACACTAGTGTAATGTTCCTTTTTTCACATAAAAATGATGATAAAGGTATAAATCACCTTTGTACATCCTGCCTCATGGAGATAGTTAAAGTCTACTGTCAGTCTTTGTATCCTTTTTTCTATCAGAGAGAAACTTGAACTCAATATGTTGAATTTACAAAGAAGAACCCTAAATGCAGTGTATTTGTACCTTCAGAAGAAGAAAGAACTGACTACCAAAGGACTATTTAGTCCAATAGTGAAAAAGTAGAGTCAATAGGGCAGAAAACTGAAGTGAGATTAAGATTAGAATTTAGGCATTCATTTTTACCAGATTGAATGGTTTACTGAGAGAAATGGTGGATGCTGTATGTCTAGATATCCTCAGATAAAGTGTAGATGTCTGTGTGAAAGGTGGACTCTATTCCAACCAAAGTGATGGAGTTCACAGCAAGGGGTATTTAATGGTTTGTGATTAGGGTCAGACTACATAATCTAGCAATTCTTTCCGGTTTTAAGAATTCTGTGAAACCTTATTGTTCTCTCGATGCAATTTATACAATACTTTTAAAAATTGAAATTTAACCATCTGTTTGCTAGCCTGGGAGCAATAAGACGTTTCTTAGTATCTATTACTTGCACTTCAAGCTTTTAAAAGTACTTTTCTTTGACTCAATGTCTCACAGCACACCCGAGGGATGCACAAATAGCCTATCTGTGCATATAGTGTTGCTAATGTGCATTCACTATTCTGTAGATCTGTCTTGACTCACAGCACGCAGCATTGGAAACAAACATAGGTCCTGGAGGTCATAATTTGTTGGATTAAAATGGATTAAGCCAAAAATATCTGACCACAGTATATTCAAGCATTACTTTCTCACTGATATTGTGGTGCAAATGTTGTTAAAATAATGTTAAACAGTTTAACGCTTAATTTTGAACTTGGAACTTCAGACTAAGATGACTTTTCTGCACATTTAAGTTAGTAAAAGGCACATTTTTGCCTTACTGTGATCTGTCGGACTGGCAACAATTTCAAATCCTGCGCTGCTGTTGCCCAAGCATAGCCAAATTTTGCTCAGTTAGTGAGCTGGATAACAAATTCAGGCTTTGCTTACCAGTGTGCTGTCCCCTTATGAAACACAATTCTGTATTTGACTCTGTGACCCCAAACTTTCCTCTTCTGGAAATCACTCGCTTAGAAGCAAACCATTTGTGCCACAACAGTGACACTGCTCAGAACAACACAAACACGGTAATGCACTAATGTAAAGAAAAAATAGACAGTGAAGATGCAAATATATTGCTTGTTTCTAAGTGGAATATGAGAGGTTGATCAGCAGTATCAGAGAAGGTACCTTTGAGCCACATCTTGAGCAATAGCAAATGAAAAGCAAAACAAAATAAACCAGATATGTGAGGCAGTTAAAGGTAAGGTCCCATGCTAACTTCATGAAATTACAATTGTTATTATGCTAGTTTATATAGTGGTTCATTCATTCTTATGAATAGCCACAGTTAAATACATATGTGATTTCAAATTTCCTTGCCTTGTGTTATATAATGAAACATCCTTTTCACACATTGATGGATTTATTTTTTCCTTCACTAATCCTCAGTGAATTTCCAATTCAAGGTATCTTTAATGAAACTCTGGATATGGTGATTGGGTGTTACATGTTTTGATTTTTTCCCCTTCAGTTCAATTTAGAGTCCTCATGATAGAATTTTTCAGCACTGTGTTTAATTTTTTTCCAAGCTTGTTTGTTAAGGTTTTGCTGCATCGTAATGCACAAAAGTAATAAAGGTTGATAACTTAACAAACTTTTTATGAATAGTAACTTCACAATAATTTTTTTCCTGCTCTTTCCGCAGGACGTTACCCAAAACTGGTGTTTCACTTTGAACTCAAGAGAAACATCTTGTATTTCATACTAGAGACTTATGTACCGTCAATCCTACTGGTTGTGCTCTCCTGGGTATCGTTTTGGATAAGCCAATCATCAGTTCCAGCCAGAATCTGCATAGGTGAGAAGCTGATAAACCAAACCAAACCAAGAGTTATTGCATGTACGTGGCATCCATTTCCAAAAGTTGCAAGGACTTCTGAGTTTTATGGAATTACTTTTCTGGGTTGGCATCCACAGTACATCGTGCAGATTCCCCTTAAAGCCTTGCTATTCTTTAACGAAGAAAACACCTTTGGGAGCTACAGGAGACTTGGAGGCAGGGGAGGCTGGTGAAAGTAAAGGAAAAATCTCAGTTACTTTGGAAATAATTTCAACATATCCAAACACACGGCATGCACAGGCAGAATTGTGAGGCTTTTGTGAGGTCTAATGATACATACTAATTAACACATGAATAATAGAATTTTAAGAGATTAAATATAATTAATTTCAAATAAAGGATATTCTGAAAGGGAAAGAATGCAAATCAGTTCTGATCAGACTGCAGGTGGGGTGGGAAAAATACTCATACAAAATAGGGAAGAAAGAACGATTTCACATCAAATGAGGCCAGTGGGCAACTGCACTGAGCAAAATGATATCTGAATGTTTTAAAGGGATCATTTGCATAGTATTGCAATAATAACGTGTTAATCATAAATATACATTCCATGACACCAAAATGTCTCTCATTTTAATTTCCAGTCTTCTCAATTTTACAGACATTTTTTCATGAGTGTTTTTAAGTATTTAACTGCAGAATCACAAGTTCGTTTGAAAGTCGTCTTTCCAAAACACAACACATTAAATGCTCTGGCATATGAGGATTTCACAGAGCCAGGAAAAACTGTCTTGTAGCAGGACTCTTGCGGTAGAGGCCCTCATTGCTATCCATGTTTTATCAGAACTTAATTTTTTGCTTTCCACAGGTGTTACCACAGTTCTCACTATGACAACACTGATGATGGGAGCCAGGACTTCACTCCCAAATGCTAATTGCTTTATTAAGGCAATTGATGTGTACCTCGGTATCTGCTTCAGTTTCATCTTTGGAGCACTGTTAGAGTATGCAGTGGCTCACTTCTGCACTCTGCATCGACTCAGTTCAAAGGAACTTCCAAAGGTATTTTAATTCTTTGATTGTTGTCCTACAAAACAGACTTCAATTATACCTGCTAAAGAGAAAAAATTATCTTAGCACTAACCGTAAATGTATTACAGGAAGTTTCTATTTTAGAATAAGGACAGTGAAAACAGAATAACCTTGAGAAAAAGAAAAATGATTGGCATACTTGGAACTTTCTGGAAGAGATCAAACAAACTGAAACACCCTTCCATAATGATCCTCTCTTTTGGCATGGACTTTATAGCCATTCATCAAACAATGTGCTAGATGTATCACAAAAATCATAGGCACTTGTCCTCTACCCACCAATGGCATACACTTACTTACAGTTCAAAAACTAGATTGAGCTTGGTGACTTGATCTTATTGCAGTACAGCAAAAAAGAAAAGATTTTATCACATTCCATTTATGAAACCTTCTGCACATGCATGGTACTTGAGTCAGTTCACTAGCAGACAGCTTCACGTATTAGGTGTATGAGATCCCTATAGCCTTCTACTTACATCTTCTCTTTCAACAGCTGCAGCTCAGACTTTCTGTTCTGCACCATTATTTCAGCTCTAATGAGCTTCTCACAACTCTGAAATACTGTGAAATATGCTTAAAATAAAAACGGATCAAATCAACATAAGTATTTTTGAGTCTGATGGTTGTCATCTTGCTGAAATAATCAAGACAGGTTCATGAAGAAGCTTTGTCACATCTTCCATCTCCAGTGTTTAGCACTGCTTTCATAAGCAGTGAGAAAGAAATCACAACGAAGTTGGAAGCTGATTGTCTTGCAGCTTTTAATTGTGGAACTGAATCTAATATGGAAGATAGAAAAGAGAGTTTTAAGCAGCTTATGATATTTCTGAATTAATAGAAAAAAGGAAAACACGGAAAGTGAGAATAACACAAAAAAAGCAGGAAGAGGTTTTGTTGAGTGCTGGAGGGATAAACAGCCAGAAGAAGAAAGATTAGTAACCATTTAAGCCAAACTACAACAGAGCATCACAAATGCCTAAGCAAAGCTCCTCAGTAGGCTCAAGAAACAGGATATTGAGTTCATGTGGAGAAGCTTAAAAACAATGAAGATCAGCCAAGGTGTGTTTTTTTAATGGCTAGATAGTTCAACAATTAATATGGGATTTTGGCTGTTTGGATGAGAGATAAATTCTCTAAATGCACAGGAATGTGTTCAAAGCTGTCATTACATCTAGGTGTGTGGAGAAGGACTGGAAAACAGCCACAAAGCTGAGCCACCCAGTGGCTTTTAAAGGACAACATCTAATGGGGGAATGTCTACAAATGGGCAAACGCTCATTTTGAATGAGGATTTGAGTGGAAATCCTGAAAGTAGTTTTTCTTGGCAAGGTAGCATCACTGACAATTCCCTCTGAGCATATCCATCTTGTGAAGTAAGTGATTGTCATTTTGCTCATAGAGCAGAAAAAAAAAGCTTATTGGAGTTTTGGATAAGAAAATAGTGTTTCAATGTTTGGATGATTAAGCATCTTTGGATCTGTGAAGGGCACTTGTGACTGCCCTTGCCTTTGCCTACCTGTGTCAGATTCCCTTTCATCTGGGGAACATGTACCTGTGCTTGCAGATGGGGCAGACATGGGAACTTAATGACTTGAAAGATGGGGAGTAAGTGGATGTACATCCCTAAAATGAAGAAGGAAGAAAGACTGGAGGTACAGTTTTGTGATGGACTTAATGACTGAAAGGGATGGTCTGTCACTTCAGGCATGTTCCTGTCTTTTGCTGTGCATCAGGAGTGAGCAAGCCAGTCCAACTCACTTCTTGCCCACAGAAAAACATAAGGGAAGGGGCAGGTGGTCCTAGACCAACTCAAGACTACGTAGAATAAGAAAAATGCCTGTCATGTCCTTTTCCTACTGTGGCCAAGGACAAGCACTGCTTACTGAGCAGGGTGCCATGGAGACCACACCTGACTTGTATTTCTCATTTCTCACCGTAAAAACCAAAACATTGCAAGGACAGAAGTAGCAGCTAAAATCTCATGTCACTGTCTAGCAGGTACTTAACAAATTTCTGCATGAGTATCATCACCAGAAATGCGTTCTCCTCATTACCATAGTCTCTTGTGGACACAGGTTAATTAGAAATCTCACTTCCCAGATTGTTATTCCCATATGAGAGCTGATACAAAATTTGCACTCAGAATTATGTAAATAAATGTAGGAGGTGAATTGAAAATGTAACCTCTGCCTTGTATAGGAATTAGTTGTACTGGTTTACTTTCTGGTTTGCTCTTTAAAGCAGCTGGGCACTGTCATATCGTGTTCTTTTGAAACGTTTAGGGTTTCCCATTTGGAATATAAACTGGTGAAAGAGCTTATCATATCCGTACTCTTGTGGCGTCTCGCATCACGTGAACCAGGAACCACAGAGACAACTTCAAAGCTAATGACAAAAATAGAGAAACCATCTGCTGCAAGGAAGGTCAGGCAAAATGTGCCATTCATGGCAGCCTGCATAACAGACTGTCTAAATGGAGAGATTTCCTCTCCAAAATTCTGAGTTTCTTCTCTTTTATACAAAGGTGTGAATTGTGCTCTGCTATAAAACATAAAAACTCTCCTTGGTCTTCATCTGTCTTTCACCTAAACATCTCCCTTTTGCTCAGAAAGGAGGAAAGTTTGAAAACTAAAAGCAAGGTTACAAGGGCAGTGTTCAACCTATGTGGCATTTCTGTGTGAACATCGTGCAGTCTTTCTGCACACTGCACAAGCTCCAGGTGTGCAACACTCTAAGCTGAAATATTTTTAATCATCTTGAGCATCTTTATTATTCAATGGAAGTGACAACTTTCCTCAATTCTATTGGCTGGTAGATATCAGCAAAGACTTCAGTATAAACAGCAGCCACAGCAGCAAGTTCCATTTAGAGTGCTTTTCAGGTAATGTACAGTACCTTTCCTGGATGCTACTGATTTTGTGTCCAAACAGAGCCCTTAGTGCCAGCTGCCATTTTCTCATTGACAGCTGGAATCCAGAGAAAACTTAGTGTGGTATTTAAAATTAAACCATAGTTGAACACTTGCAACACAGTTGTTGTTTTTTTTTTAAATATAATGTAAACCAACTTAATCTTTCATCACATTCAGTTCTCCACAGTGAGCTGGAAAAATCCCTTGATGGTCCCAGTTTATAAGACTGTAGTTTTTATAGACTAGCAGTTGTGGTTCTCCTCTAGACTAGCTTTCTCCTTTTCAAAAAATGTGCTACAGCACTTCTGCTGTAAACTCGTCTCTGTTCTGCGAAAGCCCTGCCTTGTAACACTGCAAACAAAGCCAAGTACATATGTACTATGTACGGTATTTTCTGCTTAAGTAATAACTGCCTCTTGGGGAGCTGAAAGGAGTTAAGAACAGCCTAATAAAGCATCAGCCTCCTGTGAATTGTTCACATGTGGTTGTGTGAAAAGAAAAATGGCACGTACACAATGTCCTTTCATGCTCTGCAGTAAAACTAATTCTGTACAACTTTTAGCCAGCCCTACCTGAGAGACAAATAGACTCCTATGCTGAATAATGCCCCAAATCCTGCCAGTTTTGAAGTATAGATGTTGTTTTGCCTTTTTTTCCCTTTCTAAAAAATGAGAGCAGAGGAAGAAAAGTCAGGATTTTTCTGACAGGTTTCTTTATTTTATTAACTTCTGAAGCATCGACTGCATTCATTAGGCTGTCACTTCGATGCCTTGTTTCAAGTGCCAGGCGCTGCTGACAAAGGCTCCTCTGCCACCCCCAGTGCTTCCCTCAGCTGCGTGAACTTTTTGAAGCAGCAGAGCTAGGTATTTATAACAGAGTTACGCCCCAAGTAAAACTCCAGGTTTGAGTTTTAGTACTACCCTGGGGATTGTTTAAGGTTCAGATTGGAATTTTATGGATTGATCCTCTTAATGCTTTATAGGCAGATTTTTATCCTGGCCTTTGGTTTCAAAATTCTCACGTAGCTGCGGGAGGCTAGGTGGAAGATGAGCAAGGTTTTGTAGTCAGTGTATTTTTAGGATGACACGTTGTGTTGAGCTACATTTTTCTCTGAAATAAAATATACTGGATTTTTTTGGCAAGTTGAAAGTGAAAAGCAGTAATAATCTCCTTTTCTAGCTCCATCTGTTCTTCTTCACTGATTCACAGCAGTCTGAGGACATTGCCCAGACTCCAATTTACTTTTCAAGGATGTTACTAATTTTAGATGAAGAAAGGCTCAAGAACCGTACCATCTACAAGTACCCTGGGCAGAAGAACAATTCTGCACTGGCATGTAGATCACTCAGGTGGCTTTGACTTTAATAGCTGGGATATTTCTAAATGAGGTTTTGTGTGACTACATGTAGGGCTATACATCTTAACTTTTCTAAAGTTTGTCCTTGTCTAATCTATTCCTTCAATGCAATGGAAAAAGCAAATTGGTCAGATGCAACACATTCTACATTGTACATTTCACAAATAAATTTTTAGCCTTTTCTTCCTTATATGCCACTCACTGATGTGGAAGGTAATAAAATCATGAGAAGAAAACTAAAATTATGTGTACAGCTGCCTGAATTAAAATGATGCCTCCTACAACTATATAAATTTGTTTAGTTTAGATAAAAAGTTGGAGCCAATCTTTGTAGCTTGGATCTGCTGGTATCTCTGCAATATCCCAAACCAAACTAAATATCCCAGAACTTTCAAGAAACTTTGTGTTTAGAGCTGAAGCTGCAGCTGATGTCTAATCCTGTGTCCTCTGAGTCAGTAACAGAAAACCCGCTGACTTCAAAGGGTGAAGATTTCATACATGAACTTCATGGCTCCAAGCCATTTCTAATCAAAGAAACAAAACCCACCAGAAGGCTTATACAACATTCTCCAAAGAGCTGTCTTGATGCAGTGAAGCACATGAAAACGTGCTTAACCTTAGCATAACTTTGAACTTAAAGCATGGGTTTCAGGACTTGAAAGAAAGTAGTATGAGCTATTTAGTATAGAATTCATTGTGGGGATTGTCCTTCTTTATGATCCTCTTCTTTTTGTGCTTTTTTTGTGTGTGTGTGTGTGTTTGGTTTTTTTAAATAGCTTGATTTTCATCACAAACCACTAGGAATAGAGTAGCCAACTGCACGGAAGGAAAGTATCTTGTATTCTGTGGTGCTTCATTTGGGGTGCAACCAGCTTGACTAACTGGTCTGGCAGCCCCCACACCTTCTCCATCTCCAGACTGGGGCTTTGCTTTACCCACTTTCTAGACACTGACCTTTGTCAGTATTTTCCCTGAGTGGAAGACAGCTTATTGTTGTGCGTTTCACAGATTTGCTGCTGTCTTAAGTAAAGCTTAGGGGTCACATTTGAACAAATCCAGCTTTGCTCAACAGTCCTATGAAAGCTTTTGAAGTAAGATGGTGTTTAAGTCAGTGCTTTTCCTGTAAATGGAAACTTTGAAAGCTGGAAGGAGCTGTCTGGTGCCTGTAGGTCCTCGTCCTTGAAATCAAGGAGTGAGCTACAGGAGGACTTATAAGAAAAAATCCTATTATTTGCTGCAGCTCTAAAGTAAATAGGCAATGAAACATGCTCTTAAGTACCTGCTGTTTTGTTTCCTATCAGGATGAGGATGAAGAGTCTGAAGAAGAGAAGAATGGAGTTCTGGCAGCAGTTACTAACAGTTGCAGTGCCCCTGATGATACAAACCAGATCGATTCAAACAAGAGCAGCAAAACTGGCATCAACAGAAAAAGGGAGAGAAGTAAACACAATGGCTGTATTTCACCAATGTCAGTAATGAAAAGACTTTTCTGTATCTTCGATTGCTTGCATGTTAAAAATCCTTACCACATAGACAACTATGCCAGATTTTCTTTCCCATTATCATTCATCATAATTAATGTATTTTATTGGGTATATTATTTGTATTTCTAAATATTTTAATGTGTAAAATTGGTTTAAAGTTTAGAAAGTGGATGCGGGAGGGGAAGTTGCAGAAGAATGAAGAAGCTGCTTTTGGATAAAGGGATATGAAAGGACATGCCATCTTTTAAAGCATTTCTACAAAGTTTCTTGTTAACTCACTTTTCCACTGTTAAATGACTGTCATCCAAAACTGACTTTCCTATTAGCATGCATGTCCCATATTAAACTATCAAAGGCCAGTAAGTCCTTTTTAAATATTTTAATGGTCAACTTTGTAAAATAAGAGTTATATTACATTTGTTTCTGAATTGCATTGAATACATTTAAAAATAAAAACAATGTAGTGTTGTTTTCCTGCTATGCTTTCAGTATTCAGTTCCTTCTAGCTTTGCCCATGATGCATAGATTTTCCAGTTTATATAAGAAAATGTGTAATTGCAGATCAAAGTCTTTTTGCTTCATATCAAGAAAGAGCTTTGAAGGCATGGGCTACCAACACAAACTAAACAATATATTCATCTCTGTAAGGTCACAAATATGTGTTGAGACTCTTCCTTACATCTTTAGACAGAACTCCCATAGGCATCAATGGCTTTTCTGAATAAGTGCAGGGCAGAATATAGAAATGGGCTGGAGCCAAAAGGTTTAGATCCAGAAACGTGTTTTTCCCACTTGGGGACATACTTAGGTGTTGGCCAGTCCTTAATGGAATATGGACATTTATCCTGATGTTTGTGCTCTACTCAGTCACAACTGCCTAGATAACTATTATGCAGAGGCAAAATTTTATATGCTTAATTTTCAGCTGAGGAAATTCCTCTTGAGTTACTTGCCACCAAAAATTTCATGTAAAGATGAAAAATCTTACTTCTTGAATTGAAAAGAAAACCCTGGATATGCAATAAGTCTTGATGAAAAAAGGGAAAGTTTTATGCAGAAGAAATTATGACCTACATGACAGAATGGTTACACTTGATGAAAAACCATAACAGTCTTTCTGAGTGGTTACTTCACTGATAGATATTACAAAAGTCCTTGATACGGCGACCTGTTTCTTAAACTGCAGTCAGGAAATTTAGAAGCACTTATTATTATACATTTTTCCTGACCATAATAGATATGTGGGTTACATATATGTATAAATGTGTATATGTGCTTTTATAGGCTGTGTACCTTGGCATTTATGATGATCTCACACACTGCACACACAGAAATGCATTAAAAAGCCCCTGTAATATTGTCATTCTTTGATACACCTTTCTACCAGTGTGCTGCCTGTGAAGAACACCATTACATGAGAAGAAGGAAAGTGCAAAATACCAGCGTGGGTTAAATCTGTCCCTGCTCACAACTAAATCCATAAAAATCATTGCACACTGGTAAACAATTATTAGCTCAATAAAATCCCCTCAGTATTTTTATTTTCTAAACAGATTGAGTACTGAAAGCACATTTCTCTAGTGTTATCAGTAATGCTTTTTGCAAAGCTTATTGAGGCAATGCGACTTCAAGGACAGTCTAGTGGCTTTTGGTACCTTGTGGCTCTTCTGACATTCATAGAAAAGCAAATGCATTCAAGAAATCAAACCAAGACTGCCTGTGTTAAGGATGAGGCAAAAATCTGCTATTTTTTATTTAACATTCTGCTGTTGCAGATTTAACCTTAAACGCTTTATTCAGGAATGGATTCTATGAGATTTTTTTCTTGGAAGTGAGGAGCTGGACTCTTGAGACCTCTTTCCAGTTCATACTCCTATAAAATTCACAGAAAGCATATGGTAAAGCTCTGTATTTAATTTCTTAAATTTGAAGTTTACATTAATTCTGAATCCTTTCAAATAGTTACCCACATGTTGTAAGTTAACTGTTGTGTTAACACTAAACTTGGGATTTACATTTACTACAAGCATAAAGTAAGCATTTAGAGTTTCGTAGCTTCCAATTAACTTGGAGATTCACCTTAAATATTCTTTTAGAAAGCTGTTGAAGGTCTGGACAGCTTTATTTAGAGTGCATTAACTGATAACAGGGGCTGTTTTCCCACTGATGTGCTAATTGAAAGCAGAGTTAGACACAGAATCCCCCTACGTTTTCATGAAAGAATAGACTGCACAGTAGATTATTTTTTATTCTGCTTTGCATAATTCTGCATTAATTACTAATTTGAAAAACAAACCTTGGGTTGACATGAATTTGTGTAAGTAAAAGATGTTCCCTCCAGGGGACAGGGGAACAGATTTTCAGTGTGGTGTACAAAGAATGAAGAACAGCATTTAAATTATCCCATTCAAACATACAAAACTGTTCCCAGAAACTATCAAATTCCTTGGAGTTAGCTGGAAAGGCCCTTCTAAGTAAGTGGCATTCATGAACAATGTGTTAAAGGCTAAAACTCAGAGGTAAATTAGAGATGGAAAAGTCTCTTTCAGAGCTAAAAACATGGGCCAAAATTGAGGCTGAGGCACTAAAAGCTAGCCTCAGCAATGAAAGTGGCTTTGTTTTCATACCTGGTGAACAGGAAAGGGGAAACACCTTGAACTTTCTGCAATCATTTGTTAGTTGATAGTTATCTTTCTTTTGCTTACTTTGATTTTAATATTTTCTAATCAGAGATCTTCTTAGACTCATAATTCAGAAATGTC
The DNA here is from genome assembly GCF_000690535.1 of Cariama cristata. Taxonomy (NCBI): domain Eukaryota; kingdom Metazoa; phylum Chordata; class Aves; order Cariamiformes; family Cariamidae; genus Cariama; species Cariama cristata. The sequence continues at coordinate 59,790 of NW_009619305.1, read as the reverse complement.
CTGTTGTATTTTGAGGCCACTTGAGGCAGATGTGCAACTAGGGGCCCGAGGTAGGTGAAGCAGGGTAGTGGCACAAACTAATAATGCACCTTCATGTAATTTACTTTGCTGTTAGCAGGAGGTGCACTACTTTTGATGTATCTTAAGACAGCAGCCAGCCCAAGGAATAAATTTCCTTCCTCTGTGGAATACCTGCAAGTCTGGTCTTTTGGTTTTAGCAGCCTTCTCACAGGTGTCTAAACATTGTGCAGACTAGAAAAACTTCTCTGACCTTAATAAGCTCTTTGGTATTATTGTCTTTCTTAATGGAAAACTATTATGAAAATAAAATCCTTTGCTGACCTGTTCCTTTAAATATAATAACAAAAAATTTTGGAGATTTTAGACATTTGAAGGTATTAATCCTTGCTACCTTTCCACTTTGGCAGTTATCTGATGAGTTCCTCTGATTCTGCTGTGTTGTAGGTAAGTATCTCATGTAGCCTGCTTACTGGGATGCTAGTTAGGATGTTTTGATAGTATTTGAAATATCAAAAGGGAAATACTAAGAAAGATGATATTTTAGAACAGGCATCCATTAGCTCTCTCATAAACTAAGAAGGCATTTTAAATGATGGCAAGAACATTTATTTTAAAACATAAACAACTAAATACCCCATCTGAATACTCCAGTCAACACATATGGCAAGCACAAGATAAGGGCATCCATCTGTTGATCTGAGTACCCATTTTCAGCACAACAGCCGCCTTTATTATCAGTGCAGCAGTAACTTAAATAGCTCTGTTTCCTTCCTTGCCAGTCTCTTCATTGTTTGTACCAATTATTTTAAAGGAACTGTTATGTCTTTTAACATGGGAAAATGTGTTAAAAAAATGATACCCCACCATTGTCACCCTGCAGTTCAAAAAGAAATAACGAAAAAGATTAAAGAAAACCTATGTAACAGTAAAGCTGATGACAGAAGAAGAAACAGCAAGATGTAAACCCTCTGCTTTCTGCTAACGGCTCTTGCCAGTGGCGTGGTGCAGCAGAGTGCCTAAAACACCTCTGCGAACGCAACCTGAAGAGGCTACTGGAGAACTGGAGCTGTTGGTACAATTCACTCCATGCAGCAGTAGATGGAGCTAATTAACTACTCTTCATGACTGAATGAGCAAACGTAAATGGCAAATGCTAGTTAAGGAGGACTCTGGGGAAAACCTGTTACAAACTGACGTTTGTACTGTGGTAACTAGGTCATGTTTGTAGTGACAGATTAATTAAAATCAGACAAAGCAGCATTGTTAGGTGGGCTGTTGAGGACTTCTATTTTCCATACTTCTCAAACCCAGACTGTTGTTTCCATCATTTTAGCCACTGAAATCGTTAACACATTCTGCCAGTCTGCCAAGTAATTTCATGACCACGATATCTCGTGTTTTAAGCCTGAATTTTCTATCCTCATGTCAAGGTTTTCTCCTGCAGGTTACAGTGTTTCAAATCAAAGTGTTACAGCATCTTAGTATTTCAAGGCAGGCAGAATAGTGGCTGTACCAACAATTTTCTTATATTTATGAATCCTAAGTAAATGTTCCCAGATAATTTGCTGGCACACTGCTAACAGTTGACACAAGGATCAAATTAATTTTAAAAGCCAGTTCAAATCTTTTGGAAAAGTTTCCCTTGAAATAGGGTTTGTTGAAACTGTAGGAAACTGAGCCAAAGGAGTCTTCTGGGCTGATTAAACAGGTCGCTGCAAGAACAAGCTATCTCAACCTGAGAGCTAAAGACTGGAGTGGATTCTGCTTACTGTAGAGAAGTGGGTACTTAACAGTGCTTAAAGCAGACAAGCTTTACATGACTTTGAAGTCTGTAGTGGATATGCCATTTCTTGTTATGTAATTTATAATTAAAATCAGGGTCCAATTTAGTAATATTGCCAAAATCAGCTTTTCATCAGTTTCCATCTGGAGACATCTTTCTTCCCCAGTCCCATCTGACAGTCAAACTTTCCATTCTCAGAAAGAGAAGAGTAAGGGGGCATTTGGGGGCATTTCAGACTCTTGATGTGAGTTTACTCGTATAATTTGGGTTCTGGGTTTCTTTCCAAACTGGAATGGACCCTATTTTCCCATTCCAGATCAAACACAGCCAAAACTTCAGAAGACAAAAAAACCCATAAGATTTAACACCATCACATGTGCACACAAACCATAACTCTGATACGTTTCGAACTCTGCTCTGAAATTAAATTTAATCCAGATAATTAAATTTAATCCACTAGATAACTTCCTCTGTATTAATGCACAAACAGCTGTACCACTGTTGCTTCCCTTGCTACAGAAGGTAACTTTGGAACCTAGAGAATAAAAAGATTTGATACCAGAGTTATTTGATTTCTCAGAAAGGAGGGGAACGTAATTTTTCTGCTTTAAAGGCAGGTCAGGAATGGATCCAGAATAGCAGCTCTGGCTTTAGCTGGGGCTTGACCGCTTTGGAAGCAGAACAAGCTGGCAAAGTTAGAAAAAAATTAACATGAGAGTAAAAAACCAATTTAAAACCTGAATTATATACTGAAATTCTCAGCTTGTATGCCCCTAGCCCTCATGCTGATATTAATGATGTTGCTACAAGCAACATTCATTGCATCTCAATAACAAACTTGTGAGACTTGCCAGAATGGGGAAAGCTAGCATTGCACCCACCGATATATTCTTGAAAGATGTAGGAGAAGAGACTGTCTCCTCCTTTTCTATGTCCTAGTTTCCTTAGGAGCCAGTTCATTTCAGTCCACTTCCAGTTCTGCTTTATCGAGCACCTGCTTTGGATGAGTGCCACTACAAGGTGAACAAGAATCATGTAACCCTGCATTAGCCTCTTCTAAGGGAAACATCTGTTCAATTATATGCATTTAAATGCTAGTCCATTAGACTCATATGCTGAACTATGTTATGCATGTAGCTAATTCAGTCCTAATCAAAGTGCTTTCCATTCACAGCAATATGTTTTTGATGATATCTAATGAATACAACTGTCCTTTTCTGAGGTATTTTCCATCCTTGTCGACAAGGCCTATAGGAAAACCTTCTAGCCTACACTATCAGTGTATGAGTTTGGCCACAGGGGTCTGGTCTAATCTTTGCTGTAGTTTTATAAGGCTTACCTTGACAACCCTTCAGTGCATTTCTGAGAACAGAAGAACTGACAATCTTGGCCTCTCAAAATGACACAATCTTCAAAATCATAAAGTAGCAGATTAAGGTCTGAAGAAATTTTGTAAGTAGCCGAATATAAATTGAACCTTGTTCTCAACTTCTTTCCCAGAAAGAAGAATAAGAGATTGAGCATCACTTTATCATCTTTCCCCATCATTCTTTATCATCTTTGTATAAGTGTTGTGCTCAAGTGTTATTCCTAGTACTTTTTGAGGTTCTTTCACAGTGAAAGATTCAGAGATCCTTCTCATTTTTTTCTTTAAAAGAAAAAACTGAAGTATGATGTGCAAATAACTAAAAACTTTGAAGTCTGAGGCTTCCTATGCCCCATAATACTTTCAATTCTACTGAACAACCTTCCAATGCACTGCTGGTCCACATTTTGTGAAGCCTGATAATAAGAACTGATAACTCTGGAGATTTCCATACATTTCCATAGAGGATCCTGCATGGATGCCAACTACATGGCTGATGCTGCACCATTTCAAACCACATATGCTTACAGATGCTAGGATCTTAATTCAAGTGGAACAAATGACCAGACTCAAAAATGCAAACTCCTTGTTCTGTGACTGTCCTTTCCAGCACATTCCAGCTGCTGGGTAAAGCCTTGCTAAAGTTTTGGAAAATGAGGTGGTACGGCAGCTGTAATGGTAAAGATTTTTTGTAGTTGATCCATCCCACTATGCACCTCCAACCAAATATACTACAGAAGCCCAAAAGGAAGAAGAGACAATTCCTTTATTTTTACTGTAATATCCTAAACTCCTAATTTCTAACTTAGCACTTCTAGGCCAATAATTTCAAAGTTGCGTTTGTGTTGGGTTGCCATGCATTACCTTAAAAGTCTTTGGACAGTATCTAAACCTTTGTTTCTATAACCCAGCTGTAGGTTACCATTTCTGTAAGCAAGTGCACATAATGGCCTGAGTTGGATTTCTCTCCTGTCATTCCAGATCACTTGGGTTACCATGCAGCTCTTTACCAGCAGAATCAAAAACTGTTTCTGTACCTTTGGCATCTCTGCATATGCCTGTATTCTAGCTCTAGTGTTTCCCTTCCCAGAAGGCTCTACATTGCTCTGTGATAATGTCAAGTCTCCAGATGCACTGCCATGCTGTACTAAAGATGACAGAGGGACAAGCCAAAATCATCAATTTTAATGATATTTCAGCATCATCCTGGTCCTGAGTCATTCCTGTGTATACTGCAGCCATCAATCTATGTTTGTCTAAAATGGTTCGTGCCAGAACCTTAAATGTAGAGAGGGCTGAAGAGGCTAATTTATTATATTTTGACAAGGACAAGCCTCATCTGGCAATCTAGAGTGGCTGAGTGCATCTGGTGAATAGTGCATTCACTTTCTCAGATCCAAATTGCTCTGTTAGTTTTTGTGACCCTCTTATCTCTGTGCTGTCTCTATCCAGCCTGGTTTCCTTATCACATAATAGGATTGTGCCTGCTTCTTCCAATTTCATTTCTATTGGCTTTCAATGTGTGCAATGCTGAGAGTGCATGCTGGTAGGTAAGCCTTTCTCGCTGAGAGATGGGATCGCTCACCCCAAAATGTACTGCCTCATCTGCAGTGCGGGAGACTATTGGCCATGGTTGCTGGCTCCTCTTGTCTCTTTGGGTTTAATTTCTGATTTGAATCACTACCTACACCAAGGGGAACCTCTATCCACACCTCTGCCTATCAAGGGCTCCCTAGCGGAAAGCTTTGGAGACTTAAATAGATGGGATGAAGAGTGTATTAGGTTAGATATATCAATATATCTGCCTATTAGTCCATGCTACCTACTTTTTGGAACCATTGTTGTATTTTTATGAAATATGATAAAGAAACAGAAATCTCAGAGATAGGATGTTCCTACAAGCTTTATGAAAATGGATGTCCAGGTCAGAGAGACATCTGACTGCTACCCATGGAGAAAAACACTACATCTTGAGCTTGAGCCTTTTTAAATCCCAGAGAATACACCTTGAAGAAAGAACATCTAAGTGCCTCAAATGCAGAACAATCTTCAGTCACAATTTACATCTTCCAGACATAGGAATCAATCAACAGCGAAACACAAATCTGGAGAAAATCAGGCTTCATTAGCTCTAATATTCATGAGCTACTTCTCTTCTCTAGTCCTCAGAGACGGAAAGTGAGGTAGAAGGGCAGAGGCATTGCTCTGCTTGCTTTTTTCCTGAATTACAGCAGAAGTTAGAATTTATGTCTGCAGCTTGGCCTCTGTGAGAACACTGTACAAATAATGCTGCTATAGCTATAGAAAAAATATTTATGTCCCTAATCATCCTCTTGCTGTCATTCTCCCTATATCCTTTCCTCATTCTTTCATCTTTGTAAATACTCTTTTAGTATTAGACTAGTATTTTTTTTCAGCTGAATTTAAATCTCTCTCTTGGTGACATGAGCTAAATAAAAACTCAGCCTGCCTCCTTCACCTGTGGCCCTGGATGGCCTCACGGAAATCAAACTGGAACATACAAGGTGAAAGAGTTACTGGAAGAAGTGGCTTCACCTTTGCAAAAAAGAGCAACTAAAGTAAAAATTTTAGCTTGTAGCTGAAACAAATTTATTATATTTATGTCCCGGGCAGACTACATATTTGCAATCCTGATTAAAGTGCAAGTCACTGGAATTTTGCAACACATGCAGAAGATATTTTATCTAGAATCTGAAAAAAGAAATAACAATCAGAAGAGGGTGCTCTCAGCTCATGCTGTTTTGGTTTTGTTTTGAACATTTCGGTGGGAGTCTGCAGAATTTTCTTCTCTCTTTGTTAAGTTCAATAAAATACCTTTTGTAAACTATTTTCTGGGATTTTTCACTAAATAGATTGCCCTTCATTCTGCACCACATGTAAAATATAGGCTCAAGTCTGATTCTAGACTTTTGTATATGCTTTAGAAGGCTTTCTGTAATATTAACATAAGTCATTCTACAATGAACTTGCTGTTTGGGCTCACACTATTTTCTGTGTTATGATTATGCAGTCACACTCTGGTGACATTTACAGGAACTGAATACCTAGCACACATGGCTGAGTGCTATGGAAAACTTCAAAAACTGCCACAGCAGCAATTCATTCCAATAACACTTACATTTTTATCTAGGCATGAAAAAGAAACAATAACACATAGCTTTAGTGATCAATTTCCAATTATTGAAATATCCCACGTATCTAAGTATTCACAAACAATTGATTAATTTATCTTTAGAGAAGAATTTAATGAAAACTTAGTGCTGCCAATAATGATTTTTTTCACAAAGCATTTGAGCACAGAATGCACTTCAGGGAGTGTTGTACAGCAGAAAATACCTGACATTTGATAGGTTTTATTAAAGTAGAGTTGATGTCATGGATAAAAATAAGCCTTTTAAAAGTTAGTTGATATACGTGTGCAGTTTCTCCATTTTTTGGAGGGTCAGTCTTTTAAGGTCATGAAATTTTGCTGTGCACACAGCACTAGAACAGAGGAATAAGTCATGGCTATAATCCTAGATGTTTGCAAACTCAGTTTTCTTGTCTGAAGTGGTGTAGCAGAGGGTAAATTCAGGTAGAAGGAAGCCACCCTCTTTTAGTTGGTGCAATGCAGCATTTAGCTCTGGTCCAGCCTGCTCATGGAAGAGACATCTTTGACTCTGATTCTCCACTATTTCACTTTTGCTAGCGACACTTACACTTGTATAAACTACCATGTAGCCATCTTTTACAGGCACATACAAAAACTGCCTAGAGGTAGAGGCTCATGCTTCTGGTATTCAACAGCAGTGATTGAAATGGTTTGTAAAAGAATTTTCACTCTCTGTGCATGTGTATATATCTATCTATATATGTCTATAAATATATCTATACAAATGTTTCCTGAAAAAGCATGATTTTATGGGTTGGTTCCCTCTGCACTTAAGAGACTGCTTTTCAATTATGTGCATCAACGGTCAGGTCAAAAATCAAACCAAGTAATAAACAAAGCTCCTGCAGGTCCACGTGCAGAGAGGAGCTACTCATCAGAGTGGTCTTTTGTTTTAAGAAAGCAAGCAGAGTCCCTGCCTCACTGAGTCTGTTTACATTTGTGGGAAAATGGCTGATATTTGCCAGGACTCTGATTAAGGAAAACCCATTTTCCACCATTTTAGATGCAGGTTTATGCTTTCGTTGTTTGTCAGAAGAAAGGGAAGAAATGAAAGTGAGAAAACACAAAACCAAGACCAGTTTTCTTATTAAAAGTTTATATGAAAGTACTGTACTAAAAGGAGGAAACCTGTCACTGCTATTCTAATTATTTTCAACCAAGTTCTTGCTGTTCTTGCACTCCTCAACATGACAGGTTAAAAATGAAAGAACCGTGTAGCTGGGCAGCACGGTTCCAACTGTCAGGAAAGAAGATTATTTCTGGTCTCACATGGATTAGTGTAAAGTAGGTCTCAAAGGCATATCAGAGAATAAAACATGAATTAACGGATATCCACTACCTATTGAAGAAGGGAGGTCAGAGACCATAGGTCACCCTTGTAGCTACTTAGTCTGGGACAGTGCTTGGAGGGTCAGCAATAAGGTTCATTAAAAAGTCATAAGAAAAAGCAGGAACAGAGCCATCAGATCAGCAATAAGCCAGCACAGATAGAAAGCACAATACATACCCTCTAATCACACCAATTGTGAAAGAGACAATAGAATGTGGAAAGCAATTGCAGACGGATGTTCACAAAATCATAGCTGACCTCTCCAAGGCTTGGACAGGGAGAATAGATATAAGTGATCTGCACTGCAGCTAAAACACTGCATTGCAGACAGGAGAACTGAGTTTTGCCCTTAAGATCCAGCAAGTATTACAAATACAAATGTGTGTATAGCATGACTTGAGAGCTGGTAACACATTGCTTCCGTTGCTGCCTAGTAAATTAGTCAGATTCAGCTAAGGGATTAGAATGATGTTAGCAACAGTCACTCAGTTTCTAAATGCCTGGGACAAAACCAGCAGAGGTGCAATGAGAGCCCCGTAAGATGACACTTTGGAAAATATCAATCTATTTCACCTATTTCCAAGATAAGTTTCCACCCAAAATGGGGCTACTGTAGTAAAGAAGAAAAAAAATTCCCATCCCAGAAGACCACAGTTTCCTGTCTGATTGCCTTTGCATTTGATGAGATGTAGGCTGAACAAAAGAAGAGTCTGAAGGTTTGATTTTCAATAGATTTTACTTCCCACTGACAAACCAGCATAAAGAGCACCATAGCCTCACAGAGCACTGGATTGAGATTTTCTGACACTTTAATGCTAGTCCCATCTCTGTTGGTGTCCTTTTCATCTGGAACCTCCCCACTTACTAACATTTCACACAAAAGTCCTTAGTCTCATAAAGCAAACTGCTATCAGCAGCTGTATGTCAGTCTTAAAATAAGAGAACAGATTTTCTACTAGGACTTTGGGCATCCTAGTTTTCTGGACTGCAGAAAAGGAAGGAGCTCCGGACTCTTGGGGTATCTTTCAGTCCTCATTTCTTTGACTCGATGATAACCTTTATTATTGGGCCAAGTGAAGGCACAAAGACATGTTAAAAGTCATATGGGGAAGATATCTGTTTGGATTTGGAATATTTCTTAATAGAAAACAGTGTTAATAAAATGCAGATAGATTCAGTTTATCATTATAAGCTCTGAATCACATGTTTTTGGATGTGGAAGGCCAAAGAACATGAGTATACTATGTAAAACACTTAGCTGCAAACTATTTTGCAATAAAAAACTATCTTCTATTTAAGGCAAATTTAAATAAAATGTCTCAAATAACTCTGTGTGTTTTTTCTACTTCAGTGGAAAGAGATAATTGCTTCTCACAAGAAGTCATCTTAGCATTTTCTCTGTTTGATGCCTCAGCCTGCAAAGAACGATCTGAATGGGCTGTTTTTTATAGGTCACAACAAAGAATCTATATTCAGAATTTCTGCCTTGGTTTGTCTTTGCCTCCACCAGCACTTTCAGAGCTACCAAATGAGCTGTGAATAGCTACTCCTCTGGCCCCAATATCTACGGGAGCAGCAAGCTGTAAATTGCCATGGCTGTGCATATTCTTAAACATTCATATTTGTTGCTTGTATTCTTCTTTTGGCTGCCCTTGAAAACCTGACCTGATTACATGTACAAATGTACATCTCTATTTATTGCCTATTGCTATTCAGCTAATGATTTAACCTCACATAATTTTTGTGTAGTTTTTATTGTTCACTACTAAATATTTTACCATTCATAAAGATCCATGGTCTGAAAGCTGTTACTAAGCTGACTTACCTGCATCGGTTGGCAATGATTTTACATTAAAAAAAAAAGATAACTAGTATATTTATTTCATGGATCCAACTTTTGGACCAATTCTTAACCACCCACTTTTGAGTGATTACCACTTTAATGCAGGTGGGGTATCAGCAGAACAGCTAGAAACTATCATGCTCCTTTGAATAGCCAGCATGAGAGCTTACCAGGGGGGTTTTGGACCTCTGAGCAAAACACAAACAAGAAGACTGAAGAAATCCCTGAACAGACTTCAGAATATAATATATACTTTAAAAAATCAACATGGATTTCTGCAATAAAACTATTCATCTCAGGTTTTTTAAACGGAAGAAAATGAAACTTTAAAACAGCAGCAGCTGGGTTTTGATTTAAAACAGGCATTTGTACAAGTTGATTTTCTTTTCTCCAACAACAACAAAAAATCCAATGAATATTTTATAGTTAAAATTCATTTATGTATAAAGAACCACAAAGTTATTTCCTCATTGCAATGACTACAATTGTATTGCTTCAGATAACCCACAGACATCTCTATAGGACAGAGGACTATTCAGTACCATGTGAATTCAATCCTTTTCAGAATTATCACAGCTGGCAGATAGGGAATAAATGACTGAATGAAGGTTTGCAAACTCCTGCCCTATACCGATATGGTGATTCCAGCTATTCATGGGATTGTTTTGCGAACCTCTTCATCAAGTAAGATATTTGATCTGTAAAGACTTTTCAACAGTCGTGTTTTTAACAATACATATGTCCTTCTTTTTTCACTTTTGAGATCTGTTTAAGGTCTAAGTCTTTAACATTGCCTTTCCAAAGACTTAAAAACCTCTATGTGATGCACTTTGGGAATTTTGTCTTGGAGGATTGAAGACTGATTCCTGTGTTTAGATGCTTTGCTCGAAGATGAACAGTAATGTGAGTTTAAAAAATACTTGCTGTGCATGTGCAAGTATTTCTCCTGAAATCTTGCCAGTGAGAGAACGGAGTCTAAGTCTATTGCCAGGTGAAAGAAGTAAAATGCTAACTTGTTTTTTTGGTTTACTAGTAAACTCAGTATCTAATACTGATAATGCCTCTGGAAGTAGAGACTTAGGATTTAAAGGGACTAAAAAGAAGAGATTCAGCTCTTATTACTGTTGAAGACCTACAAAATGAAGATGTAGCGATTGAGCCATTCTTAATCTCTGCACAAATGGCAAAAAGGCCTTTCCTTAAACATCCGTACATCAGCTAACAGTCTACAACTCCTTGCTCTTCCTTTCTTCTACCCTGATACGAGTTGCATATGAGTTGGATGCTTCTGAAAATGAACCATTAGAGTGAAGGATAACTTTTTTTTTTTAACCAATGGAAATACTGTAATTGATTGTAAATGGGGGTGAAGGAGGACCTGAAACCTTCCAGCTAATATCTAAGAAAAGGTCTGTGGAAAGATATTGAAGGGATACCTGTGGTGTGTGACTGAGTTGTACACTCCATTTCTCTTCATGAAATTTTGCCTAGCTGAATAAAGCAAAGAACAGGAGGATAACACTGAATGACGAGATTAAGAAATGTTGAACCAAAATATACATATCTATGTATATAAACAATACTTTAGGAATGGTACTTTAGAAAGGGGAAAAACATATCTGAACTTTTACATGGGATAATTGTACTTTATTTATCTGCATCACAGCTTTTTATGCTACTTCTCTGGCAGATATCCTGCAACTCTGTGAGTCTTGAGGAAAGGCTGATGGAAAGATGATGCTCTGGGGATTTCAATCTTACTGATTTATAATTTTGCTTATGCTGCTTGGTTAGTGGATTGTGTATTATTTCTTCCAAATGACAAGCTGCAGAAGCAGGTAATATTTTTTGCTGAATTACAATACTGACTGGGAATGCATGATGGCTTAATATTTTTGTTGTTGTTGTTAATGATTTAATTGACAGTACTAAAACACATCCCCCCCCAACAATCACATACAGTCCCTGGTTGTTTTGATCCCACTTAGTAGGTGCCAGTCTGGAAAGATATGCATGCTATACTGCAGCTGGCTTGTTAGTCAGGAGAGGTGCTGCACTACTAAACTAGGACAGATGCTTCCCAAGAATGCCACATCTGGTGCTCTCTGTGCTGGTGTCCAGATTGCAAACAGTCCTGATGGGGACAAGGAGTGGTGTATTATCCTTAACTATGCAGAAGTGGATATGAATTTAATTTGGGGCTTTCTTACGCTGACAAGCATAAACTAAAATTTCCTTTTCTCAGGAAAGAAAGTAGTGTTGTTTTGCAATTATACCCATAAACTACTTGCTTATCTTCCTTCCCTGGGTATTTCTTGTTTCTGAAGATGGCATGATAGGCTCAGTTGTCCCTTGCACCTGAGGTCAGGTTGGTGCTGCAGAGTGGGTAAGGATGGTCTGGATTGGTGCAGTTGCTTGGTGCCCTTCTGTCAATGAAGGACCTGTGTAGCAGAGATTTGTTGTACTTAATCTCAGATATGCATTCCACTTCCCTCTGTTCTTCCCATGCCATACGAGGTACAGGACATGCTTCCTCCAACACTTCATGAATGAAGTTTCCAAATACCAATGAGCTATTAAAGGTGAGAATTTAATTCTTTTTTGTTTTGTCACTAGGTGCAGGAACTATCTCTTTTTTTGGATGGGGAGAAATAGTAAGGTGCCCGTAAGGTTACATGGGGAACTGAGTAGTTGGGGAGGAGAAGGGGTGGATTTGCAGCAAAGTCTGCCTAAGGAAGGGTTTGGACCACTGATATATGTCACTGTTCTTATTCGCTTGTGTGTATGTATCTGCTATATAATAAGATAAGCACTTAAAGCTTTGCAACTCATCTTAGTTTTAATAAAAACATTCCTATAGGTTGTTCACTGTATTCTACTTAAATAATCTTATAACGTACGTAATTCTGTGTTTACTGAGCCAATATAGATTATCCTCTTTATTGAAAACCACCAACTTAAATAATATTCCGAAAAATGTCAATAGTCTTGCTTATTACATCATAACCTTTTCAAATATTGTTTCTCATGCAAGTCATTTAAAAGTTAGTCACAGGACATGTGGTAAATAGTAATGCAAAGAAAAATACGACTGATTATGTCTAGATCCATGTTATTTGCAGACCAAGTGCCTGATTGAATTTCCATTGGAGGTAATGAAAATCTTTGTTTGACTTTAATTGAAGTTTCAGCAGAGTCTCAGGCGTCCAAGCAAATTAACCTATGTGGAAGGAGTATGTTAATGAGCAAACTCTTGCTTAAACTTCTTAAGTTTAAGGTCCAAAAGATGTCTGCAACAAACAGATGTTACTAAATATTTCTGATCAACAGAACTGATCAGAATTTACTTGTCTTCCAGACAGCAAATAGTGATTTGAGAAGATCAGTTAGAACTGCTTTCAGTATAAAAGGAGACATTGTTTTCATTTCTTGTGATTTGCTTGTCGAGTTACAAATGATGGCAACCAGGACTGAGAGTTGCAGAACACTTTTTTCCTGTAGTAAGAAGGTTTTTCACAGTAACTAAGTTTGTAAGACTAGACTAGGCAAATAAGGAACACTTAGCAATTGCATCTAAAGACAACTGCGGAAGCCTGGGGCATAATAAGATTTTTCTTCCATAGGTGGACTTAGCACCCTTTTTGCTCATGTGCAGACTGACATGAGGAGAGCCGTACTGTAAAGCATTCTGCATGCCCTGAAGACTTCCATGCATGGCTTACTCTGAATTTATTTCCAAAACGCGCCACTTCATGCAAAATGTTCTCAACAGATGGCTTCATAGACCTTGGTTTATCACTTTTTAATTACTGTGTGCACAAATGCATTGACATTGAGAGTTAGGGCCACACATCCCACTGGTTCTGAAACTCTTGTGTGTATCTTTTACCCAATTTTCTTAGTAGTGGTAGAAATACTACTTAATATGCTTAGGTACTCAAGTTCTCTGTAATTTTTTTTGCCTCTGTGCTAAAATGGATAACTGTTTTTTACCCTTAACACCCAACAGTACGTTCTACTTCTAAATATCTCTGTTAGTCTCCAAATGTTAATTAATCCACTAGTGAACTCACTGAGGAACTTAAGGCTGTGAGGCATTTTGTCAATTTTGATAGACACTGAGAAGGAGCATTTGTATAACCATTAATGTATAACTGACTATTAAGCAAAAGCTTTGTAACTGAGCATCTAGAGGAGATGCATGTGCCTGCCTACTTCAGCTTGAAACTTATGAAGTCATTCCATTCCTTGGATCGGCTCAGGCTGGCAGAAATGTCATTAAGGCAACATTTCACATTAATTCATTGGATTTAGCCTTTGGAATTTCCAAAGGATGAGCAATAATGCAGCGACATTTGTTGATGGATTGGGAAATCCAGGTAGCCTGCATCAAGAAGTAAAGGGATACAAGTTAAAGACGTCCCTCCCAGGCACATCTGTAGGTTTAACACACTTTCTCTTCTGTAATTAGGCAGGATTATCTAATTACAGCATGTTTCATAGATGCATGATCTTCATGAAATAATTTTGAGAGTCTGAAATTTTCATTTTTTAATTTTTTTTTATCTTGTCATAATCAGGAATAAGAATTCATGAAAGTTCAGCATAATCACCTAATCTCTCGTTTTCCTAAATGACTAGTATTTTGATTGCTTCAGGTTGTTTGGATATTAATCATGTTCGCGATGCCATTTCATTTAACAGGAAATTAGCAGGTTTCTCACATGGCATCACCATGCGATTTTGCTGAGAAGGAGTCCACAATGGGTGGATTGCTGTTTATTTACAAAGTGCTTGAATGAATCTGGCTCAAAGATCAATCTTGAAGCAATTAACTGTTATGTGCATGTAGGAAGGACTTGAGGGGTTACGTCCCTTCTTTTCTCCTTTAGCTGGTCTACTGCAGATGAAAACAAGCTGCAGACTAAAAATGTTATTGACAATCAGCTTAAATATTGGTTACCCAGGCATGTACAATGTTTAAGAGCAGATGCAATTGGTTCACGCTGAAAAGTGTGACTTCAGTTTATAATGTTCATAACTACTTAATTTCAGAATAATTGCAGACATGTATCTTCCATCTTAAATGATTCTATGATTCTCTTTTTGCATTAATGAATCCCTAGCATGTTCTCTCAGAAACTTTGTTGAGAAGATACTGGAGTCCCCTATAGCTTTTCCCACTTTCAAGAGAGAAGTCTATGATAGCATATCACAGGGTGTCTTTGGGCTTCAGTGAGTAAATTCAGAATTCCTAAAATGATTACTTTTTACTTATTTTTACTTTGCCTTTTAAAGCAGAAATAATGAAGCCTCTTTTCTATTTACTTAAACAATAGATTATCAGACATAGCAGTACTCTTGCCAGTACAGCCTGATGAACTTACAGAAACACTTTGTTTTTAAGTATACCACTGAGAAATTTTAGAGATAAGGTTGGTTTCAAGGACTTGCATAAACTTGTTCTAATGCTGATACGTGACTGTAAATCCATAAGATCTGGAACAAATTTATCCAGCACTTGACAAGCGTTATTATCAACAAGTTAGCTTACACAGGAGTATAGTTAATGTTGGTGGAAAGAAGACCTCTCACAGTTTATCTCTCTTTAACAGGTTTCACACTATCTCCAGTCACCTTGTATATGTCTTTACACAGTAAGAAATACACAGGCAGTCACAGCAGAGCTGCTGAAGTTTCTGTGCCCTGAGGACCACAGAAAATGCACAATAAAGCTAAGAATAAAACATTTCACTGTGTTCAGTCCACCCTCCTATGTTGTTTATCTTCCTCAATTCCACTTCCTTAACTAAACAGACAAAGTAATAAATGTGATAAATCTGTCAAAAGTCACCTCCCAAAACAACCTATCCACCCCCTCTGCACTGTCTGTTAATGCTATTTGAGGTTTGGCTGTCTGTATACCTAAAGTCAAAGCCACAGATGCTCAGTTCAATTCCTGAAGAAATGACAGCAAATTTTTTACACAGTGAACTTCTTGTATAGCATTAGAGTTTCATGCTATTTCTATTTGGCAGGATTAGTTCTATGGGGTTATTGTTTCCTTGGCATGGTATCTTCACATTCTTGTTAACTATTCAGATAGGTGCCTGTTTTATTACACTATCCCTCTTTGAAATATAAAAACATAAAATGTCTCCTATGATTTTTAAAAACCCAAACAAACATTAAAACAAATCAGAGTTGTCAAATACAGAGTATGTTCTTCAATTACCATGAATTGTGGTTTAGGTTACAAAGAGCGAGACGACTAAGTTGGTGTATCTTTATCTAATCTGAAATGTGCTTATTAAGCAGGGGAGAGGAGATAATAGTTGCCATGAGGTCAGAAGGCCCTTAGAAGAGAAAGGGGCAACAGAGCTGTCAGTAAAAAGAAGAACGGTTCCAGTCTTGTATTTGGATAAACACCTTCCATGATATCTGTGTATTTTAGAAATGGAAATGAGTATTCAAGTTTGTTCATTACGGTTAGAAAAAGTCTACTTGTTTGCAATGTTTCACTTACAGTATTTCCATCTGGTGATTAAAAACAATTTGGTACAAACAATTTTTTTAATTAAACTTACATCATGTTTCTGATAGGGTTTCATTGTAAATATAGTACATCTTGCTAAGATGAGCTTGATTGAGAAATTATATAGATTGTGTTTCTGTGTATGAAAACTTTGCCTTCAATGTGGATTTCACCGCCAATGTCAATTAATACAATTGCACATATACCAGAAGCTCATGTAATTCTGATAAAACCATAATCCTCTTACTTTTAAGGAAAATTTTTATTATATTTTATTTATTTGCAACAGCCATATAAAAATCTTTGTGGGAATTCTGTATAAAACATTAAAGTGACATAAATATTTTGTCTTGGAACAGGGTCTTGTTTCAAACAACTAATGGTATTAAGTGACAAGTATACCGTTCAGAGGTAGCAAACACATTCAGCTAAGTCCCTGCTCCAAAAATCTTACGGACCAAAACCAGAGCCCCCACACCCCTCCGTGGAGCAGGGTTGTCTGACATTTCCTGGTGCGACCTGTCTGCTCCTGCCTCCCTCCAGGCTGCCAGCTGTGCCGTGAGCAGCCAGAATCACAGCACCAGGGAGATGCTCCCTCCTATATTTATTCTATTTTAATTGAGTTTAGAAGCTGAAAACTAAGAAGCCAACCCCAGGTAGCCAAAATATTTTCAATAACCTCCAGGAAGGACTTGTACGGTCACTGGTGATTCACAGCCATAGCTGAGAATGCTTGATGAAAGGTACCTAACAGTCATCATCCCTCTCAATTGTTTTTTGATGCTTGATGGCGGTGTTTTTTATTGTGTGTTTGTTTTTTTTTTTTAAACTCACAGTATATTTAGTAAAACTTTCTCTTTGTCTTGCAACAATGCTGAGTTCAGGTACCCACAACGAGCTTTCTTGGCCCTAGTATCCCATATTCAGTATACATCACAGAAATAGTCCCTGTTGAGAAATGACTCATGCTACTTAGTTTAGCCTCAGTAGACTTTATTACGGTTTTACTCACCCCTTTCAGATGTAATTACTTTTCCCCTGTGCATTGCTATTATTATTCATGCTTTTATAGCCCAAAGGCAGACTAGGTGCCTTGCATTACAGGTAGAGGGGCAAGCAGTAAAATCCCATAGCATAAAACTATCTTTATATTCAATGCAACTAGGATTTTCACACAAATCCCTATCCCTAAAGAACATACAGTCTAATTCTTGGCAGATTGCAGCAATAGGGGAAGTTATTGCAGACCAAAAATTAAAAGAGATCAGAGTGGTCTAGTTAAGTTATATATTGTTCATGTGCTCATGTCAATTACGAGAAATCTTGCAAAACAAATCTGTAACAAATCCTTTTTGTGGATTTTGCTGATAAGGAAGCAGACCTTGAGGGACGGAAGGAAAAAGGTATGTCCTGCGTAGATGGAAGTAAAGAAAGAAAGAAAAAAAAAAAGAAGATCCTTGCTGGATTAAGTTTCCAATGGCTAACATTTTTACATCCGGAGCCAGACTATCAAGTGAGATCTCGGTCCTGGGAGAGCTTCTGCCCACAAAGCCCACCCACTCACAAGAACTGCTTCATATGTAAAAGTCAGCTGGAATCTCTAACTGTCTAAGTGTACACAAAGCAACCTGTAGGTCTTCCCGTCATCTGTGGTTTTAATCTGCAACATAACATCAGCCCTTCAGCTAAATTAATGCACTCAGAATATCACTTTATCTGACACTGCTGTGCTATAGTATGAACAGAAGTTAAACAAGCCTGCGGGTTATTTCACTACTTTCTCCCTCTAGAGAGAATAGACTGTTATTTTGTTTTAAGTGCAGAAACAGTACCCTGGACTTCTAGTCATATTTACAATAAAATCAGAAATACTTTTCTGGAAAGAGCTTGAAAAGAGTTTAATTTTAGGAGATTATAGGACAGCTCTGGTCTTCTTCAAAAGAAGACAGAATAATAAACAGACATAACTCCTATTTCACAAACACACTCGCTAACTATCATTTCTAAGCTCTGTTGCTGGAGCAATTCCTATTCTATTTCTAGCATCCCGAAGAGCAATGACACACAGCACTCACTACAGTGCTCCTCACATCAGGAATAAAAGGAACAAGAGCAAAATAAAAGTGAACATGGACAGACTTTCCATTACTCCCATTTTCTAAAGTAAATCATTTTTCTCTCTTATGATCTGTCCCTGCACATAGCTGATAGATGAATGGTTCCCCTTACTTTAGCTGAACCATCTGTGTTAGTAAGGTTTGCAAGAGAGAGCTCTATTCAGCAACTAAGAGCCATTGCTGGCCAAAAAAATATGAGCCGCTTTCACAAACCATTTTTTACACATTTCTCTATTTTCATTAACTTTTGGAGCATCATGTCTTTTACTCTGTAAACTGTAAAAACTATTTCAGCTCTAAAAATTTTTGAAGCTGAATAGTCAAAGACCTAGCTTTGAACAAAGACCTAGATTATCAATATTTTTGAATTTCCTGTACTCTGCAGGGCTTCTGGAAGAATTTTATGGTAAAATTCTAAATATTTTGGTTTGGCCTATTTTACATTATATGTTTTCACTGTATCCAGATTATTTGCTATGCTTTAATGTGTGTTGTTTTTTCAAAAGAATTTAAGACTTGAGCATTAAGCTGATAATTAGAATGTCCCTTTTAGTGCACTAAACACATCTTTGTCTGGCGTGCTTTACAGTGAGTCCACTATATATGACATTGTCTCAGTACAAGACTCACCCTGTCTTGTCTTCCTGATTAATTAGAAACAGATTGTAGCCAGAGTTTTGACTGGTGGAAAGTGATTGTTACACAGCCAGGGACAAATGATTTTCCCACAGAGCCAGTCCAGTATTCTAAAGCCAAGTTTAAAAATATCACGGCATTTTAATATTTACATTCATCATTCAAAAAAAATGAACACATGGAAGAATCTGTAAGATATGGTATTACAACAGCCATTGTTCATTTTATGGCACTGTACAGAAGCTGATCTAATTCTTCAGTTGTTACAGCTGGCAAACAACCAGTTTCAGAGCCAAATTCTTGCAGCATCTGTATATAACCATCCAGTACAAAATTGGCAGTGAAGTGCAGTTACACAGGCAGGAAACTGTTTATCCTCTGTTATTTTCTATATGGTTTCCTATATAAGGCTTAGGATCATAACTTTAGAAGCTGCTTTCAGAACCACACTGCGGGGGGGGGGGGGGAAATCTGGCATCCCCACATCTGTCTTATGTTGTTTGTACACTCGGTGCCTCCTCAGGGGAAGAAAAGTTTGTAAGAGTGTTTCATTTTGGTTTTACTTCCTCTTGTTGTTATTTTCTCTGTTTATGTTTATTTATACTACAGAAGCGAACACAAAAGAAATGTTTCAACCTGCCTTCTGCACTTGGAGCCATCCTTCCTTCCTGGGAGTAGTTATCCTGCAGCCCATAGTAGCTCCTCTTTTGGCTTTTCTTCCTTGCAGAAGACTAAAGCCTAAGCTTTAATGTACTGAGTTGCATGGAGACACAGGAGTAAAGCTTTCCATTAGATTTTTCTTCCTAGATTTTTACGGTAAGCTTGTAGATAGCTGGACTTGTTCAGCCTGGAGAAAAGAAGGCTGCAGGGAGACCTTATTGTGGCCTTTCAATACTTAAAGGGGGCTTATAAGCAAGAGAGGGACAGACTTTTTAGTATGGCCTATAGCAATAGGACAAGGGGTAATGGTTTTAAACTAAAAGAGGGTAGATTCATACCCTTCACATGGAAGGGTATAAGATCATTTCTTCATAAGGAAGAAATTTTTTATGATGAGGGTGGCAAAACACTGGAACACGTTGCCCAGAGAGTGGTAGATGCCCCATCCTGGAAACATTCAAGGTCAGGTTGGAGGGGGTTTTAAGCAACCTGATCTAGTTGAATACATCCCTGCTCATTGCAGGAGGTTTGACTAGATGACCTTTAAAGGTCCCTTCCAACCCAAACCTTTCAATGACACTCTGGGTGTAGATCATGAATGACTAAACTCTATGAAACACGCCAGGCTACCTACGTGAGCATTATCATGTCTGTAGGCCACACCTAACCTGCGGAACAGATGTGCTCCATGTGTCCTGATGTCTTTGTCTTGACTGTTAACATGCAACTGCATCTCGAGTCATTTCCTTGCCTGCGCAGGGAAAGCAGGGCATGCAGAGAGCAAGGCACACACTGGAGGTATCATAACACAAAAGCAGGAGACAAGCCAGCATCCAGAGGCAGAAAGTACTCTTGGATTGTAGAGGTTACACACACCTATAGAGGCCCTTATTTATTTCTCCTTCACAAGAGAAAAGACAGACAAATTTTCTAGCAACATCCTCAAATTAAACTCAAATAGATATCCTGGCTCCTGGACACTAAGGGGAACAGACCTATAATATAGATGTCCAGGGAGAATTTCTCCTTGGTTGCTTAGACCAGATTGAATGGTCTCTATAGCTCAAATTAGGTACCCTAATTGCTAAGGTATGTTTATTTTAAAATTTAGTTTATATGTCTATTATGAATAAAATTCAGAATGTGAATCATCTCAGAATCTGCACCATTTTTACTGCAGCTTCTTACATTGAGTTTTTCTGAATATAATTTCGATTGCTACATTTTCAGGACAAAAGCCTGTCACCAGGATTATATATTTTATAAGAAATGATAGAACTTTAGAGCTCTATAAAAGGACAATTTATTAAATGAATCTATAATTGTCTCCTTTTTTAACTCATTGCATAACATTAATTTAGCAGAGTGTTGATGTTATTTTTTAAAGACTTCTAACGGTGCAGACACTTTCTTATTCTGTCATTCAGTAGCACCTAATGCCCCACATCCATGGATATTAGTGTCTCTAAGGACTATATGGCAGTTATATCTTCTGTGGATCAGTACAAACCAGGGAGCGTAACACAAACAGAACGCTAACATTTTGTACCGCATAACATGAAAAAGATTTGTACTCCTGAATTTCTTTATGCGTGTCTAAAATATCAAGTGAAGCATTTCTGGGGCAGCACGGTTTTTTGGTGTTTATTTAGAATAACATTTTCCAGTGCAATTGAGAAATCTCTTCCTACATATAAAAATAATTCAAAATGTGTGTATGGGCACTTAACAGAGGTATGTTTTGTTCTCTGTGTGTTTTAAAACTGCGTTGTTTAAATATGTTACAGTGCTCTGGAGTGGATTCTTGTCAGCTGAACTAAAGTTATTTTGTAGCTGGCAGTTGTGTGCTGCTGACAAGCAGCTACAAAGAAGATTCTGTTTGCACAGCAATTGCTTAAAGTATTTGGAAAAGTCTGTACCTTTCTCCATCAGGTAACAGAAATGTCAAGTGAACTTGGGAAAAAAAAAAAGTCCTGAAAGGAAGCTTATAAAGATATATTTCTAAGGCTAACACTTTCATCAGGTTTTGGACGAAGTCCCTCAGTTGCACTCCTGGTGAAAAACTGCATCTTGTTACGTGATTTCCAAATCTCGAGTGTAGATGTGCTATTCCTTAGAAACATCACAAGTTATTTGCTCAAAGAAAGAATCAAATCTCTGTGAATTCATTAAGTCTAACAAAAAAACTGTAAGTACACATGATGAACCGTACGTTTGTCTGAAGAAGGACTGAATCGAATGAATGAATGTTTACACAAACAGATATATACACAAGTGACATATCACAGATATCATTAACAGACACTACACATCCCTTCTAGAATCCAATCCCTTTCTTTACCCATAAGCTAGGGAACAACTTTAATTAATCTACAGTAAGTTACTTTCCTCTGTGAAAATTATTTTTGAACACTTGCTCCTGTTACAGCCACAGGTTTCCACAAAATGAGCACTAAATGTCACATAACATTTTCATTAGCAAAAGTAAATACAAATACACATGGAAGCTAAAACAGACCTAGTTTTTTATAAGCTTTTATAGTCTTGTCTGAAATATAGAAGCAACAGCTGGGAGTTGTAACATATGTCCTACTCACAGTGCAAGTCTTCCACTCATTTGTAGAACAGATATAATCATGTTCATTAGGTTTTGTGAGCTTTGATTTATATTTATATAACCCTTTGATACACCTAGTTATAAATGGGGAGTAAGGTAACAACTTTCAATTGCTTCATCTTTTCTTACGGGTATCTTTCCATTTTATTAGGATATTTTTCCTCTATTCTAATGAGGATTTAAAATCTAAAAGATTATGGGTTCCAGCATCTGTCTGTAGGATACACTCCACTTTCAGCTGATATTACAAATTTATCACACTCATTAAGCTGAAAATGTGCCCAATTTTACTTTAAAAGAGCAGATGTTTAAGAATTGGGACTTTCCAAGCCCCATATGGCATTAGCCCAACAGTAAATTCTTTTTCTACAACTGTGAAAGCATCATGTTCCTGGAAGAAGTTAGAGGACAATGGAAGTCTGTGGAACAAAGCCTGAGACGGAAAGATGCAAAAATGATCAGACATCTGTAAGTAAACCATATATATTTGCAAACTCAAAGCAAACATATCCACTACTTAGAGTCTCACAACAATACACTTTATGTTATACCTGTTAGTAGGGCTTGCTGTCATATTTTATACAACTGTATGTGTTTGAGAGACTGGTTGTGTTAATATTCAGGTTATCACTAAATACCGGAACATGAGAGCAGCTGCATTAGGTCAGATCAAAGTTCCATATCTGTCTCACGCTGCCTAGAGAAAGCAGATGTCCAGAAAATAGCATCAGACAGGGCAAGCATATAGGATACTTCCCTCTGAGAGCCTCTAGCCACTTGAAGTTCAGGGTCTTTCTGAACCAGACATCATTTCTATGTGTTTAGCAATCCTCGATGGACTTTTTAATTTTTTTTTTTTTCTGTTTTCCCTTTCATTAACTTGTCTAGTTCCTTTCAACCCATATAAAATATTTCCTTCTACATCAGAGGCTGCAAAGAGCTAACTACAGTCCCACTCTACCGAGTGGGACCCTGTATTACTTTTGTAGTACAGACAAGCTTTAAATTACTCTAAGAAAGCAATTATCTCTGTTTCTATATCAAAGGCCATAAAATAATTACTCCCATGCATAATTTACTGATGTTAACAGGAAATGTGCAAATAGATTTACAGTGGGTTTTCATCCTTAGAATAGATATGTTATTTTGATTAGTAGGCTTTTGTCATCTGTGTCATATGCTCTGTGCACTGGAAGTTGATCGCATATTACTGTAATAGCAATGGATGTCAGTGATGCATACATACTGTATGAAGTAACAAAATTGGCATGGCTCTAAACTTTGTGCATCAGTTATGCGCCATCCCCATTGACTGAAACTCCATAGCAATGTAGAAAAAGTATTGTAACAGTACTACGTGACCTGGCTGGGCATGGTGACCAGGTGGATAGAATGGCAAGGTAGCACACCTGCTGCTCAAGAGGACAAAAAAAAAAAAAGAAGTGTTGAAAGCAAAAGAGCTAAATTAATCTTTGTTTTGGTGCTTATCAAAAAAGGAGCTTGAGGAAGTTCTAACCACAGGGGTATATGTTTGAGGAGCTGTCAGATTGCAGCGTCCATAGAACTGCTTTGAGAAGAAAATAACAAGAGGAGTAGTAATAAATCCTGAACAATCAGGGAGGCATAATAAAGTTGTCTGGCAGCAGACCCAAAATGGACAAAAGGAACACTGTTTCTCACAATGTGTAATTTAACTTTGGAACTCATTGTCACACTTAGTAAATAAAAAATTATGAATGTGTTCATAAGGTAATTAATACAGTGATGAAAGAAGACCCACCAAAGCTATTAAGCAGAATTATACTGATGCAACCTCAAAATCAAAAAGTCTCTAAACCATAGACACATGAAAGATGGGAGTACATAATGTAAGAATAATCACTCTACAGTTGCACCATTTCTTTGTTCTGATCCATCTCAGTGGCTCTTGTGTTCCAGGTACTCCAGTAAGTGGTAGATGGTACCATCATTTTTGGAAATATGGGTATAGGTTTTTTATTATAAAGCAAGAAAGGCTTTTTATATTTTTAACTGCAAGACAAATCAGTGAACATAAGAATCTTCACATAATGAATAATAGACGATGTACATTTTCACTCTGGTGGGCTTTCATAGTGTCATCACCTCTTTTAAGAATAAAGAATGTACTGTACATATAGAAAGAGAAAGACAATTAAGAGAGTGATTATTTCTGTTTGTACAGTAGTTAAAAATTGCTGTACAAATATTATTTGTGATCTTCGCTCATACTGTGCTGTGAAGATACAGCTGTTTCAACAAAGCAGATAAGTATGTAATGAAATAGGAAACAGACTTGCTGGGAAAAAAGTAAAAATCTATATTATGTAAACTGTGTGCTCTGAGGAGACAAGCTGCTTTCTTCTTTCTCCACCCTGTTTCATTTTATAAGTTTTTTTCAGTATCTGTAGTCAAAGGATGACTCTTTGTTTTGTGCAATTAGTATGTATTCCAGTATGCAAGATGCACAAATATTGGGCTGGTGTATAAGAATATAGGAGACATTTGTGAATTCTGCATTAATGTGCAAAATACTGAAATGTTTCTAATGAGACTTTGAAGGCAGAATTCAGCTGGTGACAAGGTTTTTTCACCTGTAGTCTATTAAAGAAAACACTGATTTAATTTTAACTCTTAAAAACCAAAGCTAGTTTGATTGAATTCTAAATTGACTTTTTGCTCAGCAACAATGAACAAGTAATAGGACCGCAAAACTGTAGTTTCCTGGATTCTCCTTCTTGCCCTCCTTGAACATGAGTGACATCTTTCTTTACCCATTCGCCAGGGATCTCCCTGACTGCCACAACCTGTCAAAGATGACAGAAAGTCACTCTGTGATGACGGCACCCAGCTCCCTCAGCACCTTGGATGTGTCCTACCCAGTCCTGTAGACTTGTGTTATGTTCAGTTTGCTTAAGGGGTCTACAACTCAATTTTTGTTTACTGTAGATAGGAACTCATCCTCTGGACTCTGCCACAAGCCAGTTAGAGCTGAAAGATCTTGAGAGAAAACCCTGTCAGTAAAGACTGAGACAAAAGGTACTGAGTAATTTGGATTTTTCTGTATCCTTTGTCAGTAGGACACAGTAGCCTCATTTTTCTTAGCCTTCCTCTGTCTCCAATGACCCTCTAGGAGTCTTCCTTGCTGCCCTTCACGTTCCTCACCAATTTTGTCCCCACTGGACATTCAGCATGCCTGGTTCTGGCCCTGCACGCCCAGGATATGTTTCTGTACTCTTCCTGGGTAACCTGTCCCCATGTTTAGCCCCTGTATGCTTCCTTTTGCGTTGGAGCCCAGTCAGGAGCTCCTCATCTCTCCTGCCAGGTGTCTTCCGCTTCCTGCCCATCAGGATACTCTGTTCTGCTCTGAAAAGGCTGCCCTTAGAGATCAACCAGATCTCCTGGGCACTTTGCCCTTCAGGGCAGCCTCCTGAGAGCGCTTGTCTACCAGTTCCCTGATCAAATACTAAACTAACCTAACTTTAGGTCCTACCTAAAAAAGCCTGTGTCTTTCCATCATGGTGCTGTATCCCTCTGATTTCAGAAATACTGAGCTATGCAGCTGTGCACATATTTCTAATTCCTGTTTGTTTCCAACACTGTGGGCATGTGTGTACTGGCACTTGAAAATGGTCCCCACTCACGATTCTTTCTCAGGGGATGTACGACAGCCTCCCCCACCAGGTGGTCCCCTTGGTCACTCTTTCTTGTCATCTTTTTCTCCATTTCTCTTCAGACTTAGATCTCCTCCCCCCCAAAAAACCCCCCCAAAACCAAAACAAGTTTAAAGCATGCTCATTAGGTTAATAAACCTATTGGAAAAAATAGTCTTGCCCCACTTTGTCGGATGGGTCCCACATAACATATTTTCTAGCTTCAAGGTTGATAAATAAAGGATGCAAACCCCCCCCCTTCTTGCATCTATAATCTTGACCTTCAACTTCTCCATTTAAACCTTAACCTTTCCATTTTATTCTCGATCCTTGCAGGTAGGTTCTATATTTAAAAAAAAAATAATTAAAAAAATGGCATCAGTATGCAAATCTGTTCTACATTTGCCCTCTCTTTTTCTGCAGCTCTGCAGATTTACTGGTCAAATAGCCATATTTGGTTTATTTTTCAGATTTGGTCTCCTAGCTATGTAGTCTCCACTTCCCACAGCTTGCCTCAACCTGTTTTATTCTTCCCAGATCTTTTCTCCTTTTCACACACAATCTGGATCCAAATAAATGGTTATTTTGTCTTACATTTTATACTTCAGTGTTCAAAATGTACCTCATTATTGATGATGGTCCTTATATTTTCTGCTGGGGGGAGATATAACTATATAGTATTAATACCATACTAGTGCAGTGGTTTTTATTTAAAAATTGGTTTCCTGTTGTTTCTGATGTAATTTATTTTCATGATAGGTTGTATATTTAAATATGGGTGAGGAAAAAGTTCTCTCAAAATAACCATAACCTTTTTGTTTATTGTCAGAAACTGTCATTTAGCATGAGGTTATCACTTTTTCCATCCTCCTGGGCATACATTACGGTACAAGTAAATTGCTGCAGCACATTGATTCTAAACTGCTAAATTACTGGTGTCTATCACAGTATTCAAACAAGTTCGCTCCCAGAGAAACATTTTTTCCATTGCTGAGTGCTCTGAAGTAAGAGTAGATTAATAATTTATGTTTCAAACTTGCTCCCAGTGTACTCAGTGGCAAAGCTCTCATTGCTTTAGGGATAGCAGGGTCCTGCTTCCTACAGAGAGTTTGGGGAGTCTCTGGCGTGGACATAGCTGAATGAATTAAAAGTTCCCGTCAATATACCAATCCATGTGTGACAGCATTGTGAAGAAAGCACTCTTTTATTCACTGAATGACAGTAACCAGACTTATTCAGTTGAGAACATTTAACAAGAATGCAATTGGACAGATCTTCCGTCATTCTGACCAAGGCTAAATTTAAGCAGAAGCACTAGAAAATATAGGTCACTGATTAATTCACTGAAATTCTGCATCCTTGCTCTGCAATAATCACTTAATGACAAGTTACAGCAAATGCTTCAATGTGATAATTAATTTTGGTTACACATTATTAAGGTCAGAAGAACTAACAGGTTCACCAATGATTTCTATTTTAGAATGTGGGACATTTCAATCAAGAGTATACAAAATAGTAAATGTAAGGGAATTTAACAGTATTTACTGGCTTAATACATGATTAAACATTGACTCCTGCTCAGCATGTAGGAGGTATTAAATGTTGCCGTTCTATCAGAGGGGAGATCCAACATTTTTGCTGAGATAAGCATTTCCAAAACTTTTTATTCCATTTAATTATAATTTAACAAAAAATCCTGCACTTAGTTAATATAGTAACAGACAGAAGAATAGTTCTGACCTCTCCTACATGGGAATAAGCTACATATGTAGAGAGAAAAAAAATGTTGTATCTCTAGACAAGAGGACAAAGCAGGGGAAAAAGTCTAATCTTCATAATTCTGTGTCATTTGATGCCTGCTGAAGCCTGGGGACTTATGAAGGTTCACAGTTCACTCAGAAAAGTCCACTTCTCAACTCCTCACGCCCACCATAGCTGCTTGGCAATCTAGGCAGATGGGACTACAATGTTAAGGTTACCTGAGGTACCCACCATACAAGCAGGCTACAGAGAAACCTGTATTCAGAGATCCAAACCACTGGGGAACTAACAAGTCTTAATACTTTATTAACATCTGTTTTCCTCTCCAGGATTTACAGCAAACCTATCTGCTTCTTTCTTGCTCTTGCTCTTCCTTTTCAAACTGTGGAGACATCTTAGAGAAGGGTTTTCATAGATTCAGGAGAAACAAGAACATGCTTGACTTCTTGAATATCCCTTTCCTAAAGATTTAGACACTCTCAATGAGTAGGAGAGGGGAGACTTACATCTCTTGGTGCTTTATTCAGTTCTTCCTTTACAGTGCTATTGAAGTTATCGTAAGTTTTTCTAAGCCAAAAGCTTAGGAGGCAATCCTGAAAAATGACCAATTACTATGAATGTGTTAGCACTACTAGAACAGTAGGTTGTCTACCTAATTAATCATAATATAGACTGAAAACTAGCATCAGCCCTATCAACATCTGTCATACTTAGCTCTAAAAGACAATATGAAATGTTTATTAGTCTCACTGAACTGCTTATTCATCTCACTGACAACATTTCCAAATCATATATGCTTATTTATCACCCTGATCCCAATGAGCTGAGCTCTCTCAATTTGAAAATGCTCGTGGGAGGTGAGAGCACTCCTACCTTACTGTTCCCTCTCTCCTTCAGGTCCAGAATGAAGCTCTGACCTAATGATGGATGGAACGATGAGTCTGCAAAGAATATCCCTGGTTTTGACTGCCTCCAACTCACCCCAGCATGGCTGTAACATTTTCATGTGTGCTCTGAAACCTCCTCCCTTACTTTGTAGCGTCATAAACAATGTGTTAGAACAGCAATAATAGATTGTATGGAGAGATTGCAGTTTTGCCCATGAAAAAAAAATAAAATTAAAACAAGACAATACTTCCTGGGGAAAAAATAAAACTTTTGATGGGGTTTTGGGAAGAGAAATATGGTTTGCCTCTTTCTTTTTTTTTTTTGTTTTGTTTCTGAATGGAGTGATGCCTTATGTGTTCCTCCTGTCCATTTCCCTAAACAACTTTGCAATGTGTTGGCCAATTTCAAACAAATTTAAGGTATGAAGAAAATGGTCAGACATATAAAGTTTCTGTAAGTTTTGCGAAAACTGAATAGAAGCTGCCTTGGAAGGACACTTGGGTCAGTACCTCCACGTATGAAAAGCATATAGTGCAAGGCTTAGCACCGTTCTGTTCTGTCTGGCACACACCAGTGAGGCAAAAAACCTGGCTGGTCACTGGGAAACAGCTGCAGCATAAATTGATTCTTGTGGAGATAGGAGCCAAGGAAGATGCTGAGGGCAAGGCTACTTCCAGAGAGATGGTGGATATCGCAGAGGGTGATGCCATAGCAGAAATGAGAAGGCAAGATGGAATTATTGGGAAGGTCAGGAAGTGTAAGACTAAAGGGCAGAAAGCCCTAAAGAAGATGGGCTTCACTAGGTCCACTGCTTACAAAAAGTCTTGGTAAATTCAAGGTACTTGTGTGAATGTACATGCTCCTTAATCTCATCTTTATGTATTGTCTCAACTTCTGAGCTGTATTCTGGTATTTGCAAGTTATAGACACCAAACAGCCTGTAGTCCTACCAGCTAAGTTCCAAAAGTGCTTAAATCATTTAGGCAGTATAATTCAGATAACTAAGGGTAGTTTGGATAATTTAACTTTATAGGGCATAAAAAAAATGTCCAAAATTTTTTTTACTGCCTGGCAGAAAAAAGTTCATTAAAATTCTGCATACCTAAAGTTAGTCTTTGGCTTTTAAAATTTTATATTAGCTAAATTTTTTAAATCCTATAGTCTTACCCTCTTCCCCATTGGGAATCTGCGTGGGTTTGAATTAATAAAAAGCTAAACAAATCTTCTGGTGTGTCATCTATTCTGATGCTTAATCAAAAGGTAAGTTCAGACTCGCATGTCATCAATCAACTTTGAAAGGCAATAGAGAAAAATACTCCTTAAGGAGCTCTTTGAAAGTTTCAGATGTAAAGGCACAGTGATCAGCCTTTGCAGGTGTTTCAGAAAGATCCGTCTTTATTGTCACATCCCACATAGAGCAAAGCTGAAGAAGCAGATTAAACCTCATGTTTTGCCACCTCATCCCTTCTGACATCCGGTAACAAGATTCCATATACAATGACTTATACATGGCCCATTTTTAACACTCAGAGAAGATGTTAACGTGATCTCTCTTTTGTGGCCCATTTTTATAGGCACTAGGCTACAGAATCTCCTGTATTACCATTCTGCAAGCAAAAATCTACTTTTCTTTGCATCTGTAGCAATTTCGTCATTCATCTTGCCCTCTTTATCATTGCTTTCATTCAAATTACTCATCTGGCTTTCTCACAGAGATGACCATTAAAGGGGTTATAACAAGAAAAAAATTAAATAATCTCTTCTGACTCCAGAATAACTAAAAGCAAACAGCAACTGCAGCAACCCCCTAATGGGAAACCATGCACATAAATTTCAGCTTTTTTGTTTTGATTTTAGTTCATGGATGAGGCTGCAAGAATAAAATTTAAAAAAATTTACATATTACTAAAAATTGTTATATAGACTTACAAATTCTATAGCAATGTTTGGCTGTGTTTGACTTTTGAAAGTTTCTATTTTTATCATCATATAAAAACTATGGTATCCTTTAACAATGTGTTTTTTAAAAAGATTTGACCATAAAATTCAGTTTGATTGCACTTACATTGCATCTACAATGAGGGTTTTTCTCCTGAGCAAGAATGGATAAGCTGGATAAAGACTATTTCTAAATGAATATTTAAAATCTGTTAATGAAAACTCAGATATATTACTCTTTGAAAAGGGTTCTGGGGTCTTAATTTACAATCACCAGTCAAATGAGCATTTGGAAATGAAATGTTCATGCAATAAACCTTAATAGTGTCTTCAAGAGTGCCTGGAGAATGCTGTAGGGGGGTGAGGGCTTTCCTCCTTAGCTCTGCTCTGACTCTGCAAATCAATATGTATGTGAAACAAAGCCATGACTTTGACTTTGACCAGTTACTCTTGTGACCAGTCACACCTCTAACGCACTTGTGCTAAAGGATTATTTATCTCCATGCACGTGTTCAGGACGGACACACAGACTAAGGCTAGGCTGGCATCTCTGCTTCAAGAAATGGAGAAAAGTCTATTTGAACCCTTTTCCCTTCAGCTTGTTGCAGCTCAGTATAATCATAAATATTTACTGTCAAAGGCATTTGCTGTCTCAGTTAATAAACCTCAATCTCTGCCATTCTCATTTAATGATTCATAAAAATAGTAATTTCCTATGAGTGTGTTATGCTACCTTTTGCTGCTAAGACATTGATTTCAAAAGAAGAAAACCTGAGAAAAGGAGACATCAACTAAAGTCTCATTAGGGAAATGGTGACATCTTGGATACCCTGGCAGAAAGCTGAATTTCTGTGTTAACAATCAAATTAGCTTTGTAAGTTATTGTTAGGTGAAAAAAGGAACTGTAGAGTTCCTCAGTGAAGGATAAGTGCTAGAGACAGCATCTTGCCTGACACTTTAGTTTTTTCTTGATTCTTCCTGTCTCTGAGGAAGTGGCATTTCTGCATTACCATAGCTGTGTTGTAGTTCCCCCAAAAAATAAAAAGGGGGATGTTTAAAATGTAAAAGCAAGTTTCTTATATTACCATGCAAGCCCTCCAGAACAAGCAGAGTAGGTGTCCTCTGAGATTTATTACATTTTATCTCAGGAAAAGATATCTAATCTGGGTTGATTAATGGTAAAAACTATGCATTTTGTTTATTTTTTCAAAAGTATTGAAGATTATAATAGGCAGAGGACCATTTCTTACAGCTCACTATCAGCTCTTATGTTCTTGATTTACTCAGTCTATTAAGACCTAAAGTAATCAGAACTAATCAAACTCATGATTATGAGTTGATACAAAAAATAATGAAAGTAGTCTAAGATCATGATACTTTAACATGTGTTTCATCATTTTTTCTTATAATCTCAATACCTAACTCAGTCTTATCTCAGGACTTTCAGAGTCCACTATTTCAAACATCGCTCTGTTCAGATCAGGACAAGGCACCACTGTTAAAATGAGAGTTGAGGCTCTCACGTATCCACAGGACACCAGAGACCAAGCTTTCAGACAAAATTACATATGATTATACCACAGTTAAACCGCAACTTGCAACTGTTGCAATAAAATTCTTCACTGTATGGCTATCTTGGCTTTCTCCTGTATGAGCTCCACTCTTTAGATTTATTTTCATATACAGAAGGACATCCACATCCTTTGCCACTTGGAAGCCAGTTTCCTCAGTAAATGCAAAACAACTGTTTTCCCCTTTGAGATATGTAGACATTTGTAACAGCACTTTATACGGGATTGCAAGAGCCCTGACATTTTGCAAATCAGTGATGATGGTATCATTGAGTTGCTGCTTACAATGAATTTTACCGATTGCTGTATTTAATTGTATTGTTCATTTTTGGAGATTCATTTTTCTCTTAAAAACTGGCACAGTTCCAAACATAAAAGGTATCCAGGATCTGTGTATATAGGGAAAACTCGGCTGTATCTAACAGGATCCTCCAGGTACCAGGGCTGTGCTGTGTTCAAGGAAAGCGTTTCTCTCCTGCTCTGTGTTGTCCTTTTGCTTCCTGACAGCAAGCAACACCTAAGTTCATTTTCCAGCTGCCACTTCCATGGTAACATGAAAAGGATTGTGGATAAATTTTAAGACTAATCAGTAAATTCTTCACTCCGTCAATTGCTCTAGCTATTTCCTTCTTGAGAACCCACAGGTTTTTCTCAGCAGACTGGTGTTAACACTCAAAATTCCTTATCTCTGTTGTTAACACGTTTTGCATTGATGTTACTGCAAACACTTGGAAATGGCTCCAGGAGCTGGTTGCAGGCTGTTTATCAGAGACCAGGAGACACAAGTGGCCTCTGGAAGCCTGTTTGCTATCAACACCCCTCCAACCTCTCACTTGCTAACGGTGAGAATTTTCATGAAAGCTTCTCTCTGAGTTTTTAAAAAATGTCAGCAAAGCACAGCATTAAACTAATAAACTGTACAAGTAAGAGAGTGGTAAGAAACCATTACCTACCCATCATGCAACAAATTCCTTGAGAATATTGTTATAATATAATTTCAGAAATCTTTCGAGGAGGGGTTCTTCATACATTACTTAAATCTTACCTTTTTCTTCTTTTTCTTTCTCTCCATTACACTTAACTATGTTCAACTGCATTACATTCAGCTGGAGAAATGGTGCGGAGATGCTCTCTCTGACTGACAAAGCATTATACCGGATGTCATAGACACATCAATCAGGTAATAGGGTTTGGACAAAGAGATACATAAGAAAAGTACAGAAGAAAAGTTGGCATCCTCTAGAAAAACACTGAGGTAACATAAACTTAAAAGCCAAGGTTTTATGGGGGGTTTTTTTGAGCCATTGTTACAAACGGTACAAGGGGGCAGCCCTGGCTACAGTGACCATGAGATAGTGGAGTTCAGGATGCTGTGTAGAGCAAGCAGGGCAATAAGTAGGATTACTACCCTGGATTTCAGGAGAGCTAACTTTGACCTCTTCAGGGACCTACTTGAAGGGATCCCATGGGTTAGGACCCTGGAAGGCAGGGAAGCCCAAGAGAGCTGGTTAATATTCAAGCACCACTTCCTGCCAGCTCACGATCGGTGCATCCTCATGAGCAAGAAATCAGGCAAAGGGGCAGGAGACCCAAATGGGTGAGCAGGAGCTTCTGGCAGAACTCAAAAGAGAGAAGGAAGTTTATGGAATGTGGAAAAAGGGACAGGCCACTTGAGAGGAATATAGGAACGTTGTCAGATTATGCAGGCGTGTGATAAGGAAGGCTAAGGTCCACTTGGAACTGGATGCAATCATGTGCAACTTGCTGTAGGCAAGGGGGTTGGACTAGGTGATCTCCAGAGGTCCCTTCCAACCCCAACCATTCTCAATTCTGTGACATCCCAGATACCTAAAACACTTTTAAAAAAATTGCATCAGCCTGAGAGAGAAATGCATGGAGAAATTTCAGATATGAATCAACAGTAAAATGAGGAAAAATAAGTAATCATAAAAGACAGCTAGGTTTATCAACTCGAAAATCCACTCTCAAAAGCCTTGTAACAAGTGAGACAAGGTGGATAAACTGTTAACTCTGATGCCATTTGGGTCATTGTGATTATCTGGAGCTGAGAGTTCAGCATCAAAACATGCCTTTTGAACACCATACTGTCATAAATGTCAAACTAATGAAACCATTTAAGTCAGTGAGTGATGTAGGGAGCCAGCCTCCATTGCAGAAATGAACATTAACCAGTGAACACCACCAATGAATCACCACATGTTTTCTTCAAAATATCCCCTTCTGCTCCATGTATTCTTTTTTTCTTCTTTTTTTATTTCCCCTGTAGCTACTTACCTTTTCTCCTACAGTCATAAGAAAAACTCCTAGTGGCTTCAGTATGAACGAGCAAGGGTTCTTGATAAGTAAAGCACCTAAATCAGAAATTTACTGTCTCTATCTGGGCATTACTAAAATACAGACTTAAAACAACAACAAAAAAACAACAACCTCCTGGACACAAGTAATTTATTTTGATCTGAATAATCTCTCATATATAAAAAATTATAATAGTTTTTTGATCTCAGTCATGAATATTTTGATGGAATAACCATGGATTTTAGTGAAAACCATATTTCAAGTGATGAGAAGGTACAGGATTGCTTCTGTATTGCTGGAAACTTGTGAAGAAATATCTACTACATGGTTACATTTCTGCTTTGTTTATTAGATGCCTACTGTTATTCATACAATCAGAAAGTAACATATCTAAGCAGAAGAAAAAACTAAAGAAATCAATTTAGGTAACTGAATTATTTTTTTTTTTTTTAGAAATTTTTTAAAATAAACTTTTCCATGGCAAAGCTTTGCAGCATGGTTCCTGAAGTGCCATTCTTATTCATGGTTTATACGCTCCTGGAAAGTTAGGAGGATGTAAAATCTGGAGTATACAAATTATATGGCAGAGAAAACACACAAATAAATGGAATAAAGGATAAACATTACAGCTTGGAGGGCACGGCTAAATATTTATTCTTAAATTATTAAACCATTCTATCAAGCTGAAAAGTTATCCTGTACAATTTTATAATTTTTTCAAGGCGGCTACAAAACTATGAGCAGTAATGAAGCATAGGCGAAATGATTGATTTTGCCAATCACTGGGAATGTACCAGACCTTGTGTTATGTAACATGCATCATAGGTCATCTGTAAGCTTCATTAATCATATACAACCCATTCATTCATGAGGAAAAATGATGAATTACTGTCTGTGGAAGCCTAACATTAACCTCACTAATTCCATGGAAGTACAGGATATATTGTAAGCTCTTTTTCCCCCCTTTAAACATGTCAGAGACTGTGATCTGTAACCCTGCATAGCACTTTAATCCATGTAAGCAGATATTTACATCCCATGGAGCCCCACCAATTTTAGTGGCTGATGCCTGCTCATGTCTAATTACAGTATAGTTTCCCCACTGTTGATATGATGATAAAACTGTGTATATATAAAGAAGGGAATAGGGACTTTATTTCACCCAGTTTCAGTCAACTAAATTTTGGGCCAATAATCAAACCACAAAAAGTGAAGGGAAGGCACTTTTCTTCGGGTTATTACATATAGGTAACCAAACTGCTATAGAAGTCATGTTATCTAAAATGGATGGAATGCAATCTTAAAAACAATTAGTTCAGGCTCCAACTAACCTTTTGGGAAGCTATTCCAGATTTTTTCTCCACTCACAGCTAGAAACTGTCCACCAACACTGCAACTATTTATTCCTGTAGTAAAGATGTCTAATATTGTAACTCTCTTCGTGTGTTTACCCACAATGTATTTATAGACAGCAATACTATCCCCCACATTTTATTAGACAAAACAAAGATCTAAATCTTTTAATCTGTTCTCATGAAATGGGATCTTTTTCACTTGATTATCCTCAGGATAATCTTAAACACTGGTGACAAGAAACTTTCACAAGTGCCAGAGGAGGTCTCACAAGAGGCTTATGTATCTTCGCTTCTACCGTAAAGTACTGTAGGTGACAAGTCATTTGCTGCTTGTCTTAAAAAAAATAGGTACTTGAAAATAATTATGCTGTCCTGAAACAATGACCTTATAGTGCTGAGTTGTCTTGTCATCCATCCTTGTACTTTACGCCTTTCTGCTTCACCGCCTTTAAATTTTTTGCTCATCTCTTTTCTTCTACTTAAGACTGTTGTGCTTTTGTTAAAGATTTTTTGGTGTGTGTTTTGTACAATGATTAGCAGAAAATGGTTATGCCTACTCAGCCCTATGGTGATGGTTACGGTAATAACAACAACAATCTGAACATATGCATTTTAATCCTCTCAAGATAAATCATAATAGTGTCAACTTTTTCTTTCTCTTCATCTAATGGGACTGTGGAGTTATCACAAGCAATAGTTGTGAGTCATTACAATTACATGCTCTCCTAACCTCTGCGGTACTTAACTCACACTTTAAAGGGCATTTCATTTTCCTTAGTCCCTAGATAACTAATCCATTCTGGTCTCTGTCGGCAATCAGAACATACTGCAAAAAATATCTGCATCTTGAAAGACAAGCACCTCCTTTTTTACTGAAATCAAAATAAACGTGATTTCACTGGCATGTATTGTAGGGTCATTTCTCAAAGTGAACAAACCTAGTCTCATTGCAAGGACTGGAAAAGAGATTCCTCTCTTTGCTTTTCTGAAATAACCACATGCTCTGAAATAATTTGTTTCCTCATGTAAATAAAAGAGAGTTCTGTCTCCAGACCTACACGTGTAAGTCTTAGCTTTCTCTTATCACCATAACCATTTTTAGATTGATGGTGAAAGGCATTGCCTCTGGTGATCGCTCATGCAGTAGAATTCACATTATATTGCTAACTGACATTTAACAGCATCTAATATGCATTCAGCTGCTACTGGAAAATTTTTATGTAACACTTTCTAGATTTTGCTTTAATGTACAGATTACAGAAAGAGATACGCAGTGTACTGAACAGTAATCTCCATGGCAGTTACACTGTCATGTAACTATGAAGAGAAAACGGTGACATTTGCTTACATTTCTTGAGCAGAAGAAATGATCAGAGCTAAGATAACAGCTGAACCTACAATGCTGTCTTTTAACCTTGTCTTTAGCTTGAATTGTAGAGAACTAAATGAAATGGATGATATTAAAACTAGAAGGAATTCCATACAGCTTTGGTAACCATTGTAGGGAATCACAATTGCCATCTAAATTTGTTTCAAGTTTAATGTTCTAGAAACTTTTGAATATCCGATTCACACAAAGACCCAGTACCAAAATTAAAACAAAGAAGAATCCCAGGGGAAAAAGCTTGAGAAGGTATTTATTTGTAATAAACCAAATACCCCTTTCTTAAGCAAACAGACCAATATAAGTAAGAGATTCACCTGAGATTCAGAATGCTTAGATTTTGAGCTGAAACTTTTCAAAGCACTCCAGGGGATTTAGATGCATATTGGTTATTGAAATTAAATCCCTCAGACTACTTTGAAAACTCTCAGCCTTGAATTCCTTCAGCCCACATGGGAGGCTGACCGGTTTCAATTACAAGAGGGCTCATGCACAAAGTGATGCAGGTGAAAGGAAGACTGCAGACACCAAATAATCATTAGTGATACTAATGAGTTAAAGGCTAGTGCACCCATGGACCATATGATGAAATTAGAAAGTGAAGACATAGCTGGATATGTGACATTTAATCCTTCTTTCAGTGAAAAATCTGTCATAGAATTTGTTAGTTATATTGTGTTGCCTCCTTAAGGCTTTTGCTTAGGGAACACTTAGAAATTCAGAAGTTTTATCTACTTAAGCATAATATCTACTCTTTTCACTGTAGTTTTCTGTCTTATTAGCTCTTACAATACATTACATAGAATGTTCTGTGTTTATGTTAGCTTCTTTCCTGGATTTATCGATCCAGTTAGAAACATTCCATCATCAAAACATATCAGGTCCAAGTAGATTTAATTTTGTTTTCTCTTAAGCTAACTAAAATCTAGTATTACAATCAATTACAGGTAGTTTTAGACTGTATAGTTTTACAACTAAGTATGTTATAGCTATGATAGAAAGTAGAAGCATTTTAAAGTTATTTAAACAAAGAGCAAGTTCACTTTCAAAAAGAATAGACATAGTCTGTAGGCGAATAAGGAACATACATGGATAAGGCTCCTATTGTAAAGTACAAAACAACACCCATGATGGTAAGTTATCACACAACCATAGTATTACACCCTTACAATAAAAATAAGGTTTTAAATAATTATTTCCCTATATTCTGCAAAGCCTAATGCTTCTCTGCAGTTAACAATGGCATCTTTATTTAACTTAATTCCTACATTATTGCATGATTGTGCTATTGTTGTGTGCCATAGAGAAGAACTGTAAGGTATTCCTCATTTTAGGAAATTAATCTCAGGTGCATTAGGCTGAAGTTTGATTTGGGGGCAGGGAAGGGAGCTTTCATTAGGAAAGAGTCAGGCTGAAGGAAGCTCTTGGGTTATTGATGGTATGCTGTGTAATGGTGACAAGAGAGTTACACAACTCAAACTGTGAGTTTATTTTCTACTTTTTTCACTTTAGCCTGCTTTATCTATTCTATTATCCAATAATCTTTGTATTAATTCCATTAGTAGGAGAAAGTGAATGACTAAGAAAACCCATTTTTAATAGAATTTTATGAGGGAACAGTAGAATAACCTTGCTGAATAATCTTTGAGGAAAACAGTAGAACAACATACAGGATATAGTAGCAAACTAAAATATTTTCTTGAGTAAAACATTTCCTCTGCTGCCTCAGTAACATTTTCCTTCCTATTCCTTTAGCTTGATGTTACTAGCTTCCTATTATCTTATATGAACACGTTTGTTCTAAATTTGATGATAAGAAATATATAGAAGTAGAAAAGTTGCCTTACTGTTGTACCTACAATTTGAGAGTAGAAGCTCTGAGATCTGTATGTTTGAATCACTTCTTTTTTTTCTTTTTCCACAGGATGTAAGTTACATGTAGGTTTTAATATCATAGTGGTCAATTAAACACTGTATTTGATTCTTTGCTGATGGGAGGAAGTTTGACAGAAATTCCCGGAGGGGAAAAAGAGTCCGTGTGAAACATTTTATAACAATCCATGAAGAGTTAAATCAAGCAACTCCTTCCGCCTTTTTGGGTTTGGAGTTGTGTTTTTTTTTTTTTTTTTTTTTTGCTTTTTCCATAACTAGGGAAATTTTGGCTTCTCTAGAAACCATTTTCAGAAATATTTGTGTTAGAGATTTGAGGGAAGGGAGATGCAAAAGATATATATTTGTACTTAAAATGATGAATGTGGTGACGCTCATGTAAACCTGCTCCAAATTCAAACCTTGTTGATTTTTTTTTTTCCTCAAAAGGGAACAGGGTCAGCAAAAACAAACAAGAATTCACCCTTCCATTAACTGTGGTATTTCTGAAGCATTTAAGAGTACCAATACAATACTTTCAGTATTACAAAGACTTCTGAAGAGGGGTCTACAAACAATCATGAGGAAGGGTGATACAGAATCTCAGATGGAGAGTAGTTAGTTAGGACCAGCCTTTCCTCAGAACTACATTTTCAGAGACAAATTGGTGTGACTATTTTCCCTCCAGGGACCTGTTGTTTAGCCGGTGAAGGAGGCTTATATTATTTTCCCCATTACTAAGGTAAGAGTCCAGTTCATATAACCAGTGCTGATTAGATTGATGGCCCTTCTTTGACCAGAACAAGGGGCTGGCTTCTTGGAATAACTTCTCGACCAACTGAATAGCAGGGAGAAGTATGTCCATGAAAGAGACTCTGTGATCAGCAGGAGCATTCCCCACCTCAACCAGAGCTTCCCTCCTTTGGGGACAGAGGGCTGCCCTGCCACCTCACTTTACTGAAGACACTTCCACCTTTTCTTCCTTAAAGTAGTTTAATTGAATCTTCTCATCACAGGATCTCTGGCCCACTCTGTCCTGGTTTTATTCCCACAATGAAGTGTGCGGCAACTGCCAATATAGAGTCATGGACAAGAGGAAATGGTCTCAAGTTGTGCCAGGGGAGGTTCAGGTTGGATATTAGGAAGAACCTCTTCATTGTTAGAGTCGTTAAGCATTGGAACAGGCTGCCCAGGGACGTGGTAGACTCACCATCCCTGGAGGTGTTCAAAAAACATTTAGATGTGGCGCTTCGAGACATGGTTTAGTGGGCATGGTGGCGTTGGGTATACAGTTGGACTTGATGATCTTTGAGGTCTCTTCCAACCATAACGATTCTATGATTCTATGTGTCATACTCCAGTATGAGGGCCCAGAACCAGCTGAACCAACACAAATGCTGAATGAACAGTAGCAATTTAATCTCTGAAGTCTTTAAAAAAAATGACAGGTAGAAAATCTTTTCAAACACGTTAAGTTCTTTGGCACAAAATAAAATATAGTGTTTCTCCGCTCTGGTGAGACCCCCCCCTGCAGTACTGCCTTCAGCTCTGGGGACCCCAACACCAGAAAGACATGGACCTGTTGGCCAAAGGAGGCCACAAAGATGATCAGGGGGGTGGAGCACCTCTCCTGTGAGGACAGGCTGAGAGAGTTGGGGTTGTTCAGCCTGGAGAAGAGAAAGCTCCAGGGAGACCTTAGAGCAGCCTTCCAGTACCTAAAGGGGCCTACAAGAAAGCTGGGGAGGGACTTTTTGTGAGGGTATGGAGTGATAGGACAAGGGGCAATGGGTTTAAACTGGAAGAGGGAAGATTTAGATTAGATATTAGGAAGAAATTCTTCACCATGGGGGTGGTGAAGCACTGGAACACGTTGCCCAGAGAAGTTGTGGATGCCCCATCCCTGGAAGTGTTCAAGGCCAGGTTGGATGAGGATTTGAGCAACCTGATCTAGTGGAAGATGTCCCTGCCCATGGCAGGGGCATTGGAACTAGATGGTCCTTAAGGTCACTTCCAACGAAATCATTCTACGATCCTATGACAATCCCAATTCCTTGTTTTGTCATCCAAGTAAATACCCTGACAGTCCTGGCAGCAATACATGCTTCTAATTTATCTGTTTCCTGGCTCCATTTCTTTGCCTATGCTACTTCTTGCAGACCTTTCCAGATCTTTTCTCTTGAGCCTCTCTGACTCCCCTACAGACCAATTGGGGTCTTGCCACTGAGATCCTTCCAGGAATAGAGAAAACCTGATCTAGACTCTGAGAAGCGGTGGTAGAAAGAATGAAGTATTTTCATGTCCATGTCATCTGCAGAATTTGTAGAGAATAAATTTCTAGACTAACTATTGAGCAGACTAAAAAGCTAATAACACTCTTACCTTCCTGACAACTTTGTTCTCTCTCTTCTCCTAATGTAAAAACAGGTAATATTAAATGTAGCTCAGTTAGGCAGCCTCAATTTTCTGACACACCTGCTGTTAATGTAACACCAAATGCAAAAAAATCCCTGGAATAGTTTTACAATGGAAGTAGCTCAAACCTCTGGTCTCCATCTTCAAATTGACTGGTTTATTTCATAATCTTTCATGATTCTCATTGCCTTTGGGAGTCTATACTTGCTTAGCCTTTGGTTAAATGAATTCATCTGTCAGTATCTCCTGAGATATTACTTCATTCTGAATAAAGAAATAATAACCATCTTTTTGACCTGTAGATGGCCTACAGCTTATCTGAATTTATTTCTTGTCTTTGGTATCTCATAAATACTGTTATACCAATGAAGTTAAAATAAAATCTTCAAAGTAAAAGAGTAAATGGCTGTTTGCCACTTATTTTTCTGAACATGAGGTACTATGAACAAAAATAGTCTTGCACACTGCAACTGCTTGAATGCACATCAGCTGCTTCTCAGTTTAGTCTTGTTTTCAATACTA
>NW_009619305.1:0-17997 GCF_000690535.1 Cariama cristata | reverse complement strand
CCCCCCCACCCATTCACATTCCTTTCTACTTCAGTTCTGGAATGTGTGGTCTGTGGCCAGCTGACAACTTTTTTTAAAAAAAATAAATTTGAGGATATTTAAACAAGGCATTTAAAAGACCTATGGGTCGTGAGCAGGGAGAGCTGCTGGAAGGAGTAGGCAGTAGTTTGAATGTCTGAATGATTTCTTTCCCCCTCGGCCCCGTATTTCCCACCTATGTCTTAGTTATGAAACTGGCTGTTGTTGATGTTTCAAAGTGCTTTAACAACTTCAGGTGATCTGTAGTGCTACCAACAAATGCCAGGAGATAACTGCGTATCCTAGGAGACACACAGTTCCAATAATCTGTTTGATTATTTTTAGTCCACACTAATTTTTCAAATATTTTACACCTGCATCTTTAAGTTTTATTCTTCTACTGCTTGACTAATGCAAACTGAACTCATTGATAAGTAGGATTTGTTTCTTGGAAAGCTGCAGTTTTTCTCACTGGGGATCAAAATGGACCAATTGCACTATATCACGGAAGGAAAGTGGTGGCTCCAGGCAGACATCCTTTCCAAATGAGCTAGGATTTCCATCAGAATATAATGCAAACACTGGATCAAAATTATGTAATGCCATTTTTGCGCTATAGGACAAGCTGCAGTTTGTACAACAGGCCTTGCAACCAATTACTGAATGATAGAATAAAGCCTGAAAAAGTGAAGGAATAGCTAAAATAAAGCATTATTACCTGCTTCTGAAATCACTTAATACACATTAAAATAAGTTTGGGTTAGCTGGCAGACAACATACATAATAGCAATTTTCAGAAAGTTAAAGGGCAGTAGTTTAAGTAGTTGCTATCCCTACAGGTGTTGGACACTGGGATGGTAGAAATAAAAATCTGTGACTCTGTCCATCTTCTACAGATAGAGAGCAAACGGTTAACCCCCCCCCCCCCCAAACAAAACCAAAACAAATCCAAACAAAACCCCCCTAAACGTTAGTCTCAGTCATACAACTCATGTAGAAAGACCCATTGACAAATATCTATCTGGCCTACCTCAACTCTGCTGGAAATTTTTAGCTCAGCGTCAGAAAAATCCTAAGCGTCCCAAAATTGTTGCCAGAAGTCTTGATCCTGCTTCTGCTGAGATCAGTGAGAACTTTGACATGCAAACTGGAAGAAGGATTAGCATTAAAATCACAAAGTGTGTAATAGAAACAATAACTCTTTGATATCTTTTTGCTGGTAAATTGCAAAGCACTTAATAAAAACAACGATCTGTAGGGGAACTCAATCATAGATATGGAAGGCTATGTGGCAAGATTTCCCAGTAAGCCAGGGATAGATTGCAGCTCTTTCAAGTCCTGCTGTGGTGCTTTAATACATTCAACTATAAAACATCTGAATGTGTGTCCTTCAAAGTAATTTTCTGCAAAGAATTAGCAAGGCAAAGCAATTCTGTCTTTCATCCTATGTTTCTTTAACAAGTGCCTTAACCCATTTCAAATACGTGTTTAGTGTGGAAGTTCACACATCCAAATTAGCCAGTTATTTCTTGGTGAAGTATTTTCATCATAATATCCTAGAGCAGAATATCACCTCTCTGAAGCTAGCGTGTTTACAGAATGTTATAATTCCTGGTTTTATCATATTTTATGTGTTAGTGTTAATAGTCTGGATTGGAAAATGGACAGTGGTCTGATACAATTCCATATATATCCTGCGGGTGATAAGGAAAGCAGGGGACAAGTTGGAGAAGACAGCTTAGTTTGACCATTTCGGATTTCCCAGTTATTCTGCAACTTCATGAACTCCAGCTGACCACCAGTCCCAAATTTCTTTTGGAATAAAATTTATTTTCTTACACTAAGAGTTAACTACTTTTAGGCGGTACCACAAAGCTTTCCCTTTTTACATCTTGCAGAAATTCAAGGAAGCCTAATGCTAGTAGAT
This sequence comes from Cariama cristata, assembly GCF_000690535.1. Classification (NCBI taxonomy): domain Eukaryota; kingdom Metazoa; phylum Chordata; class Aves; order Cariamiformes; family Cariamidae; genus Cariama; species Cariama cristata. Next base: position 16,052 of record NW_009619305.1, on the reverse strand, counting down.
ATAATAGGGAACAGTAATGTGAACTGAAATTACAATGGCTAGATTTTGATCTTGCTACTGTTTTGGAAGAATCTTGATTTGAGTTTCTTTAAAAGATTACTCTACTAAAAAAAAATAGAACGTGATCCTCTAAAATAACTGTTTTTACATAATCTACTCTAAGGCAGTGAACTGTGTGTGACTAGCGGGTTTATGAAGTTACTTACCGGTAGAGTAAAACAGGGGTAAGTTGTCTAATACTGTTTACATTAACAAATAAAGGGGACAGGGATCAGGAATCTGCCTTACCTGACCTGGCGCAGTACTGATGAAGGCTCTGGATATTAGTATAGGAGACCATGCGTGTCACAGTTACAGTGCATTTATGATTTATACGTTTAAGTGTTCAGTAATCCTGTTTTATTATAAACACCCTATGTATTATAAATATCTTCTTTCTTCAGATCAATTTAGATACTCAGAAATCATTCATTTTGGTGAGAAGGAGCAAGTAAGTAAAAAGATAGGCAAAGGACAAGCTTTTCTTACCAATTTACTTCCACACTCTTATTCCTTGTTGTAAGTGGAGTGACATGGAGCATTTATTTTAATTCCCATTGAGGGCCCTGTGAGCACTCACTTCCATTTGCTTCTCTGTCTTTCATGGTGTAGACTTTTTTCTTCTGTTCTCTAAAAGAAATTTCTGGTAATCAGCAGAACACCAGGCTGCCTTGGGACATTAGACAGATAGGAACTTAACAAAGTTGCTGACTGAATCTTAAATGTGCTAGGGCTGTCTGGGCTTCTCTGAGCTAGTTCCTGGGCAATCCTGTGAAGAAATCCTTACAAACAGGAGCATCAGGTGTCTCCAACTTCCATAACCACCCTGCAGAATTTTGATACTTGACAGCAAAGCCTCCGCTATACTGACGACTGTTGTGAGTGTTTGTGTATACATCTGTCATACACAAGGCCATTTTTTTAAAATAACATAAAAACAAATGTGAGACAAGGTAAAAACTGATTGTTCATGTTATGCAGACAGAAGGGAAAAAGCCTTTATTTTTTCTATGGACCCTTTCCTCCAATCCACTGATCACAGAAAATGTAAAAGGGACCAGTAATGCTTGATCCCCACTCTTGATGTTTTTATTCTTGCTACTTTAACTACTTCAGGAACATTCAGGAAATATATGCAAGTTTTAAAATGTATACCTCCTTTTTTATTTCATTGATTTCTAAATTGAGTGCTGGATTAATTTTAAACTTTACTCTTTAATCTGTTCCTAAGTGATGTGCGGAAATACACCTAGGACGTTCAGTGAAAGTGTATTAAATTCTGAATGTCCCTTGGTAGACTTAAAGAAAATTCTTAGATAGACTGGATGTTTTGGTTCATGTTGGGAAACAGGCTGAAAAAAACCCAGACAACCTGGTGCTGTTGCACAGTCTGCATTTCAGCGGGACTCTGCTGCAGCACAGGGTCCCTCACCCCGGTCGTGCTGCCTTTGCCAGCGCAGACCTTACCTTTCAATCTAACACTCCTTGAAGACATTTCTCTGCTCTGGAGTTTATCCCATATCAGGCTATTGGTATATCAGCAAAGTCACTACTGCCTTGATCATTAAGGGGAAAAAGAAAAGTGGTTGGGGGGAAGGAAAGAAGCAAAGAGAGCATGCTTTCTCTTACTTTTAGAAATTACCAGATGATTCTAATGTCCTGTGGGAAGACATGTCAGACTCTTTCATGCTCCCTCTGCAAATATTTGTTCAATTGATGTTCTGCATTACAAAAAATAGAGAAATGTTTGGCAGTGTGACCAAAACCATTAGTAATGGAGCTACCTAGACAAAAGTTTTAATTTCGGGGACAGTGCTTTGATAAGATTTCCAGTTCTTCAGTAAGAACACCCTTTGTGGAAGAGGAGAAATAATACATTGAAGTTGTACCCTTTAAAAGTGGTAGACTTTTTTTACCAGTATGAAAATAAAGACAAGAAAATTGGTTTGAAAACACATTCCTAATGCTTAAACTGTTTTCTGGAATATACAAGTACTTAGACTGAGGGGGGGAATGGAAAGTAGATTAAGAGATTGTTAAAAAAAGTATTATTTTTTTAAGGTCAACTGTTATTGTAACACAGCTTAGCCATACAACCATCTAAAAAATTTATCACCTATGACGATATTTGAACTTATTCATGATCAGTATTCACAGCCAACCATTAGTTTACTTAGGTATCCAATAATTTTAAATGTCAAACAAATTTTTTCTTTATCTAGCAAGGACTGATAGGAAACTATTGTTTACTTACTCCATTCAAAGCAGGTTGGATCACTTGGCTTACTTTAGAGCATACTTTACTTTACCATACTGAAAGCCCGGCCAGGAGAATCAAACCTTTGGATGAACTTAGGTCCAAATATTGACAGCAGAAACATGCTTTCAAATACCTGTTTGAAATGTGAAAGGTTACACCTCCACAGAGAAGAAACTGAAGACTGCAACAAAGATGTAAAATTGTGACAGCAGTTCCAACTGAGATGAGCTTATCTGACACTCTTGTAGTGGTGTACTTCTCTCTAAAACCGAAAACACAAGAAAGCTGTCACCTGACTGTCGTGTTTCTGTACAATGACTTTTTCAAACTTTCTCTGAAGCTTCAAGATGAGGCCTCAGCTATAGCAGAATTCCTACAAATGATAATTCTGATTTTTTTTGTGTGGGTGAGCTGTTTTTTCTTCATCGTGTTGTGTGCGGTGGTGTTTTGGTTTGTGCTTTGGGGGGAAGGATTTGTTTACGGTTTATTGTGGGGTTTTCTGTTTGTTTCATTTTTGTGGGTGGTTTTTTTTTCCCCATTTTGTTTAGAAAACCACAAGTTCACACAACTCATCATAAGACTTGTCTTCTTACTGTATATGCACCAAGTTCACCTACATCCAGTGTTACTTATACTGTGGTACCTTTTGGAATGACATAATGAAAAGGTTTCCAAAAACTGTCTGATGACACTTGCATGACCTATGCTGAAAAACAAGCAAGTGGGTGATCCTTCTAATGAGCCTTAATATAGCTGTGCATCTTCAGCAAAAGATAGCTAGGAGGTTTCTTTCCTGTAATGGAAGAAAACATTGAATGCTACTACTATTTTGTTTTAATTATAGTGGAGTAAAGGATTAGATCAATTTGGCAGCCATGCTAAGGATTTGCTGTGTGTTGTGGTAACAACTTAAAAAATTCAGGCTGTAAAATATCATTAAAATTGGGATTAATCAGGATTAACACACATTGGGGGGTGGGGAATGCATTATTAAGTCTCCTTGTCACCTTCACAGATTTCAGAGCTGTGTTTCACATGAAAATTCCTGTAAGTTTCAATAAATATATTATTGATCCAATATAGACATCCTCTTTACAAGAAGAGCATTTAAAACAAGTTTATATTTACCAAAGCAGTACATCCTTGGGTTATTTTGGGTTTGTTTTTAATTTGCTTGTCCCCTGACCCTCTTGCTTATTTCCTCTGGCAATAGCTATTCCTAGCCTATAAGTGTACTCCGAACACAGAGGAACTCTGCTGTTAATCATGATTTCAGAAGTGTAAATCTATGATAATAAATAGCCTAAAGTCAAGAAAGACTAGATGTTAAGCTTTTTTTCTCATGGCCAGTAGTAATAGCACTTTGATATAATACATACAAAATAGAGGAATATTTTTTGGTATATATTCTTTTTTGCTTTTCCTGTTTCCTAGTGACACAGTTGGAAGCAGGAAACTCTTTCTGAGTTTTGAGCTGCAGTAGTCCAAAGGATATCCTTGTCTCTCTCCACCTCTATAAATAAAGTGGGAGAACTTTTACCCTGCCTCTAAAAATCAGTACGTGTAACTTCTGGGTTGTTTACAAGAAGAGTCAGAGCTGTTCATAACTATTTGATTTATTTGCAACTAATGAGAATTGAAGTATTATACACCCAATGTTACTTTGTGAGGCCTCTGATAAATATTAGATCCCCCTGCCACCACACACACACACACAGAGTCTGGGCGTCTAATTATTCACTTCAGTTATATAATAATACCTGCAAGGGAAGTATCACAGGAAGATCAGATTTTGGTTAAAAAAGGAAAACTTATTTTATAGCTGAATAATTTTTGGGCCTCTTTCTTTCTTCTTCTACTTCGTAAATTTTCCAGAATACATCATATCTTAAGGTAACCCAACATTTGTATTGATAGGATGAGCTGAAATAGCATTTGCCTACCTCGTTCAGTAAAGCACAATTGAAGTCCCTTTACAATAGTCTAATTTTGGTTTAAGCTTCCAAGGTTTTTTTTGGAGAGATTTATTTCTAGAACATCTGCTTAATCACTCAAGCCAGTTTGTTACAAGCCTGCACCGAGGTTAGCAGAAATGTGTGGTTTCGAGGAGGAGCAGTATCAGCCTGTGTGTAGCTGCCTGAATATCAGGTTCCCGATTCCTACGGAAAAATGTTGGAATGGTCAGACAAGAATCACAAGAATGAGAAGAGGATGTAAAACTTCTGATGAAAATTCAAGAAGTTCAATTAATTTACTTTATCATCTGTAGGCTAACGGTAATTTTTTTTCCAATCTATAACAGATAGGGTCTTGAAAATAGGTAACTCTGCCTTTGATTAATTAAATGTAGAACAAAGTTCAATGTCTGCAGTTAGAAGTTAAGCAAATTTTCATAGAGACAAGGTGCAGATTATGTAGAAATGGCAGTAATTAACTTTTATGCCAATTTTAGTAAAGACCATGGTACATTTTCCATTACTGGAAATCCATAAATGAAAATTGGATGTCTGTTTTCTGAATGGCTATTTATATTTTATTTCTATTTAGGACATAATTCAGGAAACTTCTAGAGTTTCTCTTATGCAGGAGATCAGTCTGTCAAAGCACCAGTGGAATCCCTGAGTACCAGTAAGTGTTCCGCTATTTTAGCAAGTTTTAGTGGGTGAAAGCCTGGCTATGTGAGTTCAGTGGAAATACTGTCTCTAATTCAAATTATACCATAACTTTGAAATATTTTATTTCCCTGAGGGATCTAAATACCTAGTAGTAATTCTGGATTATAAATTTGGATTATGAATTATTATTTTTGAAATGATGTTATAGTCAGAAGATGAAAGCAGGATTTTACTCCTCTGCAAACAGAGAAGCAGGAGGCTGCATTCAGCCATGCTGCTGGCCATGGTTCACGAGCTGTATGTGATCCAGAACATCCATTCAGTGTGTTTGAGACAGGAAGTGCGAATGGCAGTATCAGCAGATGGAGGTGCCTGATTTTTGCAGTTTCTCTGGAAATTCAGAGCTTGCCTGTTACCTCAACATAGCAGCAGTTTCCAAGCACAATGGTACGGAGGGTACCATAGGCTGGAAACTTCTGCAGTCAAATTTTCCGTCACTCTTCCTGTTGAGGAGTGAGTGTACCTTTCCAGTCAGCATAGACAAGGCTCGGTCCATCAACACGGCCTAACTGCTATCCCTGGAGGGAATAAGGCTCGCACTGGTACTTTGGCCTTGTACCACCTGCTGAGATAAAATGGAAGAACAGATCTCTGAATCATGGATCACTAATTTAGGCCATGGACTTTGACTTTCCTACCTGCAGGGAAGGCTGATTTCATTCACTTCTGTCATCAAGATCTAGCTAAAGACAGTTAGAGGAGGAGTGAAGAGGTCAGAAATTCCACTTGCAGCCTCTTGTATGAAGGGATCTAACATAGAGAGCAGAAAAAGAGCAAGGAAATAAATTAATATATTCAGAAGGAACTTGTGTTCACAGACAGACCAGTAATCATCCAAACAACAAAACAGGGCAAAGAAACAGCATATAATCACTCTGTCTTTAACTGTTCTCTCCCTATTTTCTACCTGCTCCCCAGACATGTCAGAAGGAATGCAAAAACTTCTGTCCACCCCTTCCTTGAACACCCCCATTGCACCAGACAGACACATACACTCACTCACTTTTAATTTTTACTAAGGGTTGAGAATATTTTTATCCCTTCTTTGTCTGGGAAGAAAGGGAGTAATCTTTCCAGAGAAGATGTATGTTAGCAGCCTCTTTCTATCAGGACTGTACTGCTTCACTATCTGACAGGCTGTCCCTAAATATCCCAATCAGATGTCTGGTTTTCCTTCATTTGGTACTTTCACCAGGAAAATTTTACCTGACCATGCAGTTGCAAGGCAGGAGTAGGAAGAGCTGGAAACCCTCAGAAGAATGGAGGATGAGGGTAACCTACATACTCCGTCCCTCTTTTTCCTTTTTTTTTTTTTCTTTTACTTTTTCTTTCTTTTCCCCCCAAAAGATGAGGGAGTTCTTCTTGGGGGTCCTTTGTTTCCAGCTTCAGATCATGTTTTGAGATACTGCGCCTACACTGCTTTGTAAAAAATGCACCTGCTGAAGGGCACCAACTCTCTTTGGGGTCCCTTGTGCCAGGTGGTGTTCAAACACCTACTAAGGAATGGCTTTGCCTACGGAGATTTAATTTTAAAAGCGCAAATGGTAGAATAATGGAAGAAAGAAAAACTGAGACACACAGTATGACCTACTCCAGTTCACACTGGGAAACTGATTCAGCCTAGTGCCTTCTCTAAAACATTGTCATTGTTATTGACTAAGAAATAAAACAGAAGCCTACATCAGAAAAGGAGGTATGTCAGGTATCAAAAAAGTCTGGTACTTACTTCTTCTGGTAGGTACACCAAGAATTGTAGATAATATTGCAGGAGATTTAGGAGCACCTTTAATTAATGTATTTTTATCCTGTTCACCAGCACACTGTCTAAGAAGCTTAGGCTCTGCGATGCTATTAGAGTGGCGAACTTCATGCAGTAAAATCCAGGGTGTTAAGGAGGCATCCCAGTTCCCTAAACAGGGGTTTGTACCCCAAAAATCAGGTTTACAGAAAAGACTGATCTGACTGATGAACGATAAAAGCCAGCTAATCAGAAAGACGGAAAAAAGTTGTGTTTTAACTTTTCCCTGGTATTTTGTACCCATTTTGCCTAGGTCTGGGATCAGATTCTTAAATGCATGCAAAACAAAATAGAGCAAAAGTGTCTGTTTCCAAAGACAAAGCCACAAACGATGAATAGAAGGTGGAAAGGGGTATGGCACAGTTGTTACATTCTCTTTGTTTATTGTTGTTGTTAAAGCAACTCATTTTGGGTGCAGAATGCTTTTTCTCTACCTGAGGAAAGAAAAACCCACCTTGCACTGAACATCCCAGCTATTTGTTTATATGGGAAATGAAGATGGCCTCTTGTGTTGAGGCTGTGGTGCTGGGAAGAAAGAGCTAGGCTTGGCTGGGCTAAAGGCAGGAGAGCAATTCAGTACTCATTTCTGCCCCCGCAGCTGAAGATAGAGCCTGGGAATGGGGAGACCTATATTAAAGGGGGCTGGGAGATGGTAGTTTGCTTTGTTTCCAGACTGTTGAATATAAAACTATTCTGATAATATGTATACAACTTCCAGCTAGTCCTCTTTCTTCTCGCAGCAGAAGCAGCTATATCCCAAGTAAAAACAATGTTTCATCCTGTCAGACTTGGGTGGAAAGGGGAGGGGAGGATAAAACATGAAAACAATTAAAAATGTTTATTTTTAATAGTGTCTGGCAGTAGTCAGAGTTTTTAAACTATAAATAAACAAAGGTCATAGTCAATGATGAGAAACATATGCCATACACATGTTTTTGAAAATGTAGATAAAGAAAACAGATAATGAATAGTATTATGTAGATAGCTTTTTACAGGAGACTCGTCAAAACTACCATTATAATCTTCAATAGTATCAGAAAGCAGCCGCGCCCCTTGGCCTAGCGAAGAATGTAAAATTGAGGTGCCTCTGTCTTGTTCCTTGTTACCACTGTCATGCTGGATTTCGTCTCCTCTTCCCCTTTTTTTCGGTTTGGGGACAGGACTCGCTGTGCCTGGGAAAGGCATATGTACAGCACGGTGGGCCCAGACCTTTGCACCAGCTTGTAGCTGCTTCTGTAACAAGTGCAGGATTTAAAAATCAACTCGTAAGTGGGAAGCTATGTTCGGTGACTAAAGCTCTGTCAAAGAGGACAAAACCTACATTTCTGGTGTTTGAAAGAAGATGAGGTCAACTTAAGGATCAGCCCAGACCAGGAAGCTAATACAAACCACGGTGCGTGGTCAGCAGCCCCTCTCTGTCGCTGGGGATGGGTGCAGGAATACGACTCCAATTATCTGAGCTGTTTATGTGCACTTGCTTTTGGCAATCTTGCTTTGGAATGCTGTTTGTAAGAGGTTTCATACTTTTCTATTAAGCTTCTTAAAGGGCCATTATGCATTCACAAAAATCCATATCCATCTGGTAAGGAATGTTTCCTGACTCAATTAACACCGTATGCATACCAATTGCTGCCATTCTGGAGTGTGATTCAGTATTCCAAATGCGCTTGCATATTAAGAGAGGAGGTTAGGAAACAGAGTGGGAAAATGGTACATTTTACAAGAAAAGAATAAAGAATAATAGCTTTTCAGTGATTCTCAGGAGCTAGAAGTCTTCATTTAAAAACCAGCCCTCACCAGCTTGTTTTGTGGTAGGTTTAGTGTCTGATACTAGTTAATACCTGTATGACACAGAGCTTTACAAATGAGAAACAGAAATAATTTCAGTGATCTTTGCCAGTTATTTTATTTTCCTGAATATAATCCTTAGTCAAGTAGTATATTTATGGGGTTTTAATCACAGATGTTTAAACTGGTTCTAATATTCTTTATGACACCATTACAGAGAGCTTTAGAAGGATTATTTTTGGTGAAATTGTTTTCACAGTAGGCTTTATAGATATTAGCGTTTCTGAGAGTTAAGGCAACAGCTACATTCTCAGCATCTACTCCTGATATCATAAGATTCAGATGTAAGTGGGGCCTTTTAAAAACAATAATATTTTCGTGAATCATCTGTGCTATGCTTAACAGCAATTAAGATTTGCAAATACATATGCTTTTTATTTTCCATGTCTGTAATGCTACTTCTTTTAAGTGTTTTTTCTCGGTTGACATTTGTTGCCATTGCTGTACATAGTACTGTAGTTACATAGTACTTTGATTTCTTTTAACATTGAAGGTTCTTCTTTCTAAAAGTACCAAGATGAATGATATAAAAGGGCATAATGCTTCTTAAAAAACAGGATGGTGACTAAAATATTATGGAGAGGATGAGTTAGTCTTGACGTTTTTGCGTGAGGACACCAAGGCAACACTCCAGTTCTCCAAGAGTGCATAGAAAATGTAAAAGCAAACTCAAGAATTACTGGCATATCTAAAAGACATTGGAAATAGAGGAAAGAAGGCATCTACCTGATAGAAGAGAAGGTCAGTTTCTAAACCACCTTTAAGTTGAGGAAAACATAAGTTTTCCAAAAGAACCCGAAAGAAATAATATCTAATAGTGACTGACAATTTCAAGTGGCTTGAAGTGGGAAATGAAATGAAAATGGGAATATGCAGACAGAAAATAATAGATGCGACTTTCTGCTTGTAAAGCAACAGGGACAGAAATTTGTTTTGACAGAAGGAATTTAGAGAAAGATGGAAGTGTGCTAGAATTTAGTTAGACTGAGGGATAATTGATATTAGCAGAATTGTTGCACAGCTGTTAGTAGTAATTGGATTTGTTGGCTTTTCATGTTCGGACTTCTATCAATGGGCTTTCTAACTCAGTCACAAAATACGAATCCACTTAAACCCTCTACAAAATTAGTTCAAGCCATGGTATGGTTTATTTTTTAAAACTGTTCATGTGTGAATAAAAGTTCTCATTTAGTCTTTGCAATTTGTTTTCCCTATGTTTTCAATTGGCTATTTAAAAACAAGTTAGTTAGTTATTAGAACCACTAGCTATACATGAAATCTTCTCTATACCACTACTCTTGGCATTCAGATCAGATTCCACATAACTGAGTGACAAGGACAAAATGTAACAGGCAATGAAACATTTATCTATCTTAAACATCTATTCTATAATGAGATTCTTATTTTAATCATCCTCTTTCAGATTATAAATCGTTATTTTCCCTCTTCTCTTACAAGTGAATAAAACAGCAAGCAGTGAAATACAGGTTAGGTTAATATGTCATTTTAATTCCCTGCATGCATGATAGCAAGTAACCCAGAATTTTGTTGAATATTCTTGCCATTAAGTTGATTAAGAAGGGAAATCAACAGAGTAATAACTACTTTTATTTTGCACCATTCATCTATTGTCATAAGATGGTACAGTCGTACAAAAAAGACATCGATAAACTGGCTTTAATTGGTCGGAGTGTCAGCGAGATTGCTGGGGGGCTACAGCACCCGACATATGAGGGACAGAGCAGGGTTTTGTTCTGCATGGAGAAGGGGAGGCAGAGGGAGAATCTTAATGCTGTCTTCAATTATCTAATAGGTAGTTGAAGAGCAGAAGGCAGCTAGACTTTTTTCCCAGAGGTACATAGTAAAAGAAAAAGAGGGAATAGATACAATTTGCAGTGAGGGAAATTATTTTAAGGGCTAAGGAAAAAAAATTATTTGCAGCAAGGATGGCCAAACACTGGAGCAGGGCCCACAGGCTGTGAAATCCCCATTTGTGTAGTGATTCAAACTGTCACTGGACAAGCCCTGAGCAACCAAATGTACTTTTGAAGTTGGCACTTTTTAACTGGGGACTTGGACCAGGTGATGTCCAGAGTTCCCTTCTGACATAAATAATTCTGGCATTCTCTGACTGTGCATCATAACCAAACTCCATTGACAACTACTATAAAGTGTATTTAAAGCCCATTAATGAAGTTGCACAAATAATAGGTGTTGCTTTTGCTATTTATGTCTACGAACCTTGTCATCTTCCTGACCTTAGAATATCCACTTACTATTTTATGTCTCTTCTGCAATGAAGAGAGTACCTAACCTGCCACCTCTAGAAGTACAAAGGAGGGTATCAAAAGATCTTCACAATTCAATAAGGTGTGGAAAAAAAACTCATTTGACCTTCTTTATGCAGGGAGATGACAGAGAGAAAAAGCATTTTTGTATAGCATGAATATAAAGCTTGAAATAGCTCTGTACCCCCAAAATACTCAGTTTACAGGGTGCTAGGTTTTTCTGTGGTTTTTTCTGACACAAGGCCTGCTAGTAAGTCAGTCAGAATTCTCACGTGTCTTAGGAATGAACAACACTGAGAAGCACTGGCATGTGTACATCAACATCCCAAAATATGTCCTCCCAGTGCATCTCAAAACCACGTGTGAGAGAGAGGGTGGCTCTCCCAAAAGCTCTACATTCCTGCAGGAATAGATGCCTGGATCTGTGGGACAGAAGGCAGCTGCTGTCCTCTCTGTACTTTCTGCTCTGCCTTCTGCAGCACAGCGTTTCAATTTTCAGTGCAGTTTTGCAGTATGAACCTTACCCTATGTCAGACCTCAGAAGGTACAAACTTTAAAAGAAGCTGCTGCTTCTTTGGCTGACCATGCAAAAGTGTTGTTCTTCTGCTACTGTGCAAGTAAATAAAACAACATGAAGAAACGAAGCCTAGAACATTAAAAAATACGTGCCATTAATAGCATTTCTGAACAATTTCACTCTGTTCTCTGAGGCAGCTGAGGGACTTGGTAACCGTTGGAGCTGCATTTGGTGGTCATCAGAAATTTTCAGTGACATATACTCCCACATAGGTATGATTTTTTGGAGGGAGGGGAGGGGATTTTATATTATTTGGCAATAACTCTGAAATATTCATTGGAAAAAATCTGGTTCAGCATTGAGAAACATCTAACACTAGTTTTTTCCTTCAAATATTATTTATTTCACTGTTGATAGTTTTGAGATAATTATTCTACTCCCCACTGATAGCTTATTATTATTTATGTATAAGTTCTGAGCTACGTTATTTGTGTATAAGTTCAGAGCTACATTCTCAGTTTCTAACAGAATTTTGCACTGGTCTCTGCTCTGCTACAAAACAAATAAAGCCACATTTTTTTTTTTTTTTAAAAGAGGTTTCTAACTTCAAGGACCTCCTTATTTCAATGCAACTTTTTGGAAACCTGTCACCCTGCAAGGACAGAATTGTTCAAACCCATTTTGATTTCAGATCCAGTACTACATTTGTAACTGTAAATATGATGCAAAATGTAAGTGGAGGGAAAACAATACAATGAGATTTGAGGATTTCTTAACATAAAACCAATACAGATGTGTTTCTGATTGTGCTGATGCAGAATAGCAGAAATGGAAATCGTGTTTTGTCAGTTCATTGTAACACAGCATTGTTCCTCCTGGTACCTGACTCCCTGCTCCGATTACTCCAGTTCTGAATGACTCAGTTTCTGCATTTCCTTAAAAGTTTACCCAGTCTGTTAAATAGGTTCAGAATGGTTTTGCTGAGAGTGTGTTTCCACACTCCATTTTATCCAATTAATTCTAGTGATTGGTAACAATTCTGAACAGCAGTGCTTTTATTGTTTTATTATCTTTGTTTTGCTATCACCAGTGCCATACATGAGCTCTTTATGGACCAGGACTATCCCACTTCTAATACTGACATACTAGTTCACTATGTGTGAAGCTAAAAATTATTGAGTCCTTTCTACATGAATGTTGTACCGCATCTTTTTGTCAGCTTTTTTTCCTCTATCACCTTTCAAATAATGTATTTTCGTAGAATTCCAAGTGTCCCAGTGGAAACCTGCTCTGGATTGTTTTTCTCCCAGTTACTTTATCTATCCTTTTTCTAGGCCAAGTCTCTTCTAGCTTGTTTTTTTAATCATTTCATTGCAAAGGCTTACAGACATAACATGGTGCTACGCTGATGTGATGAGTAGCATGAGATGCAGTCATGAAGGGATAACAATGTTGGGACACCGAGGTGCTGGACGAAATGGGGTGAATGATTCATTGTTTCACTACTGCCAATAAAGGGTCAATGCTCAAAGAATTAGAGGGCCGATAGAGTGCCAAATTCTGGATAAGAAAGAAAACAAAAGCCCTGACCAAAACCTGTTTGTGGTTATTAAAGTTTCCATGGCTTTGTTCCAATACTAACATACAATTTTGAAATCCTGACAAAATTCAAATGGACTTATTTACATTCTGCCTCCCCATATTTCCTATTATTGTACAACACATTCTTGTTACTTAATTGCTGTGTAATGTCCTGTGATGCTAAGCAGGTACTGCTGCTGTTTTGTGCTTGGGAACATGATCTAAATGTAATGTAAACCTATAGTTTAAGGAATCACCTGTATCTCTAACCTCTGATTTCTTTTTATATTGTTCATATTCATTCAGGCTAATACCATTTTAGGATTATCTTCCTATTTATTTACATTCCTTTTTAAGACTTACACACTCAGCCACAGGATAAAATTTCCCTCTCAAGTACTGTTGTAAGGTCATGGTATATGCATACATGGACAGACCTGCCAAAAATCCTTAAGACTTATGATGCACAAAAATAAAAATACAAAGAAAATAGTCACACAGAGTAATTTTCTTACTTCCCTGATCTAAGAAAATTTATCCTTCACTTCTATGATTTAATCAAATAACTAAAGCTATAATTTAACTGTAAATAAATTATTAAAATCAGAAAAATATTTCACGTTTCAAGTGAATCTCTGATCTTGCTTCTGTCTGCCAGGAAGTTCATCTGAGCAAGACTTGGCATTCTAAGACTCCTTAAGTGTTTCTTAAGTTCTCCTGGTTGGCTCTGTCGGCAAAAGACCAGCACACATCAAATTCTGGTTGCTGGTTGCTGACCAAACCAAGAGAGAAATATGTAAGGAGAGATATCCTAAAGTGTGTTCCTTCTAATATACATGTGCAATAACCTTGGGCTAGATTCAAAAAGTTTTAAGAGAAATTGAATGGTCCAAGGTCAACTATAAGTTAAAAAATCCTCACTCGGTTCTATTTAACAGCACGGATACCTAAACTCTCCAAGTATCTTTGACTTTAGTATACACTATAAACTCACAATTCTCTTTTTGCACATATCAAAACCCAGGTAAGGAGCTCATGCCCTATCGTATGCTATCTGCTGTGTAAGTATCCAAAGGCACCCAAGCTGCAGACAGTTTGTCTAAAACTGGCAGCTTTGGAACCCAAACATAGTGCAATATTGGCTGCTTTTCAATTTGCAGTGCCACAACTTTTTTTCCTCTTACAAGGGAATCTGGGATTACATTGCCTTCCCAAGACATGGGAAATTCAGTTGTTTGTATATCATGAGTGGGTTGAATTTGCATCTTCCAAAATCTGGGAAAATGGTTAGCTACCGCCAACACTAAATGTTCTGCTGTGCTGCCTGGTGACAATTGGAACAGTACCAAGCTCTGTAGGTCCTCAGGTCCTTTTTTCAATAGGACCTGTTTAGGCTGTGAGAGCTCAGGGCAGGAACCCTGCTATGCTTTTAAATCATCATAAAAATTTGACTTGCTTCAAATTTAAAGATGACTGTGAAGGAGGGGAAAGATGACTGAGATTTTTGTTTCTTTATTTGTAATAAAGCAAGTCATAAAAAAAAAAGGGGGGAATCAGATACATTGGGAAGTGGAGACGAAACTCCCCTTATTTTTCACCTCTGATGTTATGAGTAACTCCTTTTCTGCCTTTACTGTAGGATTTGATAGATGGCTTCAATGTGACTGTAAACCTCCTTGTTCCTTAATCAAACAGTATTTTAAAAAAACTTTCAGGATCAGTGAGTTAGAAAAAAATGTTAAAATTCTGCTAGCATGTGTTTAGGGCTAAGTTTGACTGAAAAATTCCATTCCTTCTCAGCAAGGTTAACACTGACCGAAATCTATGCTACTTATCAATAAATGTGTATTCTCCACTTCTGCTTTCAAAACCAGTATGGATGAGACAGAATTTTTCAAAGCTAAAGAAGTATTTGCAAATTTAAATGCTACATCGGGTTTCTTCATGATAACGAGCAGCATGCAACCATTACAATGTTGAGTGGTCTCATGTAACACAGTCCATTTTGCTGTCTGCTAGTGAGCATTACACAATTTTGCTTTTAAAAATAAAAGAACAGAGGTTGTAATATTTATGATTCTTTAAATCAACAACTCTACAGAAAAAGATTGTTCTTGGGAAAGTTCCTATTAGCCTGGAATTTCACAAGTGCACTAATGTTTCTATCACTTTATTAATAAACTTAGTGCCTAAAGGCTCCAATTAGGTATTAGAACACAGTGATAACAGACATTGTAAACGTGCAAGACAAATCTTCCCTAAGGGACTATAACACAATATTGTTTTTAAAAAAACCTAGCAATTTCTTAAAATAGCTTTACAGCCATGGCAGATTATTACTAACTTTGGCCTAAATCCTGCAATGAAAATGTGTGTTCTGAGTCTCTGTTGAGTAAGAGAAGGCAAGGAAAGTGCGATTTTTTTTTTTTTTTTTTGTAAAAGCCCATTAAAAGTGGAAGTCCGTGTTACCAATTGGGTATTTTGTTGTTAACTTTCAGCAAAAAACCCAGTGTAGCTTGCAGTTGATGCTGAAAATCTACCCTAAGAGTTACTAATCGTATCACAAAATACTATTGAGAATGCTCCAAAGCCATGGAGTGCTATGAACACCACACAAGTTCAAGTAGAAAAGAAAGAAATCTGCTCATTGACCTGGATGATGAAGCAGTCTTTGACTACTGATCAAACCTTTGATTTAGGTTAGGCCCAGCGCATTATCTGAGGAGTCTGAAGTCAGCTAACCGCATAGACCCTCCCCAACGGCACAGGCTGGTCTGCATAGAGCTGGCTGGGGAACTGTCCGGTCTCTTGGTCTACACTGACCTTTGCCCATGGCCTCAAACTCCTTTCCCACCACCATAGGTGCGAACAGCACTTTGCACATAGGTTTCTCAAGCGCAGTAGCAAGGATGGCTATTTTCAAAACTAGATGCCTGACCCATATAATTTTTTCCAGCCTGTGCCTAGGCTGGTCGCCCCCGCTTTCCACTGCAGCTCGTCCTTGGCGCATCCGTCTGTTTTGCCCCCCCAATTACCGGACACCCAA